>NC_087175.1:1145000-1147500 GCF_035594125.1 Scylla paramamosain | reverse complement strand
TCCCCTAACTCACTCCCCCTATCCCTTCACTGTCACCCCCTTCCTATCAGTAGCAATGATAACACGATCACTCTCAATCACTCCCCCACCTCTCCCTCTCTCTCATAGGCAAGATTAACCCTTTCACTCTCACTCCTTTCCATTTCATCTTTTCACTAACCTACTTTCATTATTTTGCATATTTCTAAGTCAACAGGTGTAAGAGACAGGTTAATTAAGGCTAGGTTAATTAAATGAGGATGATTAGAGTCAATAACGTTATGCAAGGTAGTTAAGGAGTGGTTAGGTTAAGATATAATACAAGTTAAAGGCTAAAAAGGTTTAAATATTGTAGCCTCTCTTAAACTAACCGAACTACTTAATTTAAACAGACACGATAACCGTAAATGTAAAACTACAATAATAATTTTACTTAACAACAACAACAATAACATTTAGTCAGACTCAAAAGAAACGAAGCCTTCACAAAACAACCGTCAGTACCCAGCCATGCACCGAGCCTAGAGCAGTGCTGCCTGTGGGCTGACGGGAGTGAGCTGATGGCGCCAGGCGGGCAGGGAGAGGAGAGGAGGGGAGATGGAAGGAGGTGAGGATGGAAGGGACGAATGGATGGAATAAGAGGGAAGGAGAGGAATGGAAGAGGAAAGAGAGGTAGGATGAGAACAGGCTTTAAACAGGAGGGGAAAGGAACGAGAAGAATTAGAGGAATGAAGGAAGGAAACGAAGGAAAGGAGGGAGGGAAGGAGAAAAGGAGGACGAGGAGAGAGAAAATGATAGGAAAGAATGACGAGGAAAGAGAAATAGAGCAGAAAAAAAAGACTGAGTAAGGAGGAAGGACAGGAAAGAAGGAAAGAAGGAAAGAATGAAAGAATGAACACGCGCACACACACACACACACACACAGCCGCCATAGTCACATGAGTCTATTTTCTCCCCCGCCACCGCCACCGCCACCGCTGCAGCCACGTTGGTGTCACGAGGCCGCTACACACACACACGCCTCGCCATGGAGACTTTATGATGCAACCTTCACCCTCCACCACTCCGCCTCCCACCCGCCGCCCCACGTGAGCCGCAACGCGAGGGTTGGCAGCCCTGACACACCCCTTCCTCGGCCACTCACTCGCCAACCCATGTGAACCTCTTAACTCGCTCCCCACGGACTCCCACTCTGTCTGGACGCCGCCCCTCGCTCCCCGCGCATTCCCAGGGGCTGCCCAGGGGAGGCGCCAGGCACAATCCAGCAGGAAATGCCATATTCGCAGCAGACGGAACGTTGCACTGCGGCATGTTAATCTGCTGCAGGGTTGGGTCGGCACCATATTTTGCAGGTTTTCTCTGGATTTAAGCGATCTGGATGCGGTTTGAGGGTACAACTGGGAGCCGTCCATACGAGGGAGGGAAATTATATGCGAGGATGCGGGTATCAAGGCGTATCATCATAGAAATGAGGAAAAATGTGAGGGATGCCGGGTAGGTCACTACTTTGCGTGGCGGAGGCAGACGGCGTGGCAAGGCAGGATAACAGGTCTGGCGCGCGCTCGCACACTCACATGCTCTCACACTCCCACAGACACTCTCCCCCCAAAAGCAGACCGGACATTTAAATTCCTGCACCTAGCCAACCGCCCAAGCCCTAGTCAGGCAGAAATGGAGAGTGACAAGACGTGGAAGAGGAGGAACATTCGTGGCCATTGCGCAAGGAGGAGGAGGAGGAAGAGGAGGAGGTAGTGTTGGTGGTGGTGGTGGTGGCGATGGTGGCGGGAAGAGGTACGCTGCTCTCCCTCCTCCGCCCTCCACTCCTCCACTACTCTCCCTCCTCTCCCCGCCAGACCCGCCCACTACACGCCCTCCCTTACTCACTCAGCTCTCCCTCCCTCTCCAGCCACGCACTCACCACCACAACCACCACTAGTACTACTCTCACTAATTACACCTATTTATAACCACTACGACTTAAACTAGTACTTAAAACACGAGATTGCATCACGTTACTACTACTATTACTACTACTACTACTATTGCACTAAGTGAAGTAACCACGCCCCCACCAACGTTTTTAAGTAACACGCAATGCACTGAACAGCACTTATATATAGAATCGATCACCACTCGTTGAACACTTAAGACACTTTCACTTATCGACCTCGAGAAAAAAATAATAAGGAAAGACAAGTTTTGACTGACACACACACACACACACACACACACACACACACACACACACACACACACACACATACCTATCCCAGTGAACCATCAAACTATTCCTCTTACCTTAAAAAAGCAGATCTATCGACCACTTTGGGGCAGGAAGGTGTGATGTGACAGGCGGGCAGACAGACGCACTCACGCACACGCACGGTATAGGCGTCGCTGGAGGCTCGGGAACACCAGAGCGCGACCCTACTCTCCCGTACACCTTTTCGCGCCAAATCTTAGCGCGGGAATGTGGTGCCGCCGTCTGCTGCTTCCCGCGCCGCCCCCGCCGGCCGTTTCC
>NC_087175.1:1135000-1140000 GCF_035594125.1 Scylla paramamosain | reverse complement strand
TCTTCCTTCTCTTCCTCTTCCTCTTCTCCCCAAGGCTTTCCTTTTGCTTCTCCTCCTCCTCCTCCTCGTTTAGTTTCAGAGAAGAATGTTTGTACAAGAGAGAGAGAGAGAGAGAGAGAGAGAGAGAGAGAGAGAGAGAGAGAGAGAGAGAGAGAGAGAGAGAGAGAGAGAGAGAGAGAGAGAGAGAGATTTTTTGCATTCAAGTACGTCTGTTTGTCAATCTATCTGTTTGTCTGTATGTGCGTAGTTAAAATCTGTGTGTGTGTGTGTGTGTGTGTGTGTTTAAGGACAAGAGCTAAATATAGTAAGATAACTGTGTGCGTGTGTACGTTTGTGTCGGGTCGTTCACTTGTTGACTGTTGGGGGGGGGAGTGTGACCTTGGGGTGTTACGTAAGCAGGGAGGAGAACGGAGGGGGGAGGATACGAGGGGTGGGGAGGTGATGGGAGAGGGAGGCTGAAGAGTAGAGAAGGGGGGAGATGGTTGACGGGAGAGGGGGTTTGTTAGGGTATGCTTGATGGGGGGGAGGGGGGAGGAGGAAGAGGAGGAGGAGGAGGAGGAGGAGGAGGAGGAAGACGGGAATTTTGGCTACTACTACTACTACTACTACTACTACTACTACTACTACTACTACCACCACCATCACCACTACTACTCAATCAATCACAAACAGTTAATACATCCTCTCTCTCTCTCTCTCTCTCTCTCTCTCTCTCTCTCTCTCTCTCTCTCTCTCTCTCTCTCTCTCTCTCTTTAAATACCATCTCTACCCAGCCCCCCCCCCTAAATTCAACCCCCAAATACCTAATATAACTACATAATATAACCTGTTTCTCCCCTCCCCCCTCCTCCTCCTACCCCTCCTCGTCGTCTTCCTCTTCTTCCTCCTTCTCCCCATACCTTCATTTTTACGAGTGTTGTTGTATGGAGAGGAGCAGGAGGAGGAGGAGGAGGAGAGGAGAGGTGGGTAAGGCAGGGCAGATGGAGTGAATAATGAATAAAATGATAATGAAGGAGAAACGAGGAAAGGGTGATAATTGAAGGAAGGAGGAGAAGGGAAATTGGAGAGGGAAGGAGAATAATGATGAAAATCGTGATGATATTGAGGGAAGGATGAAAGAGAGAAGAGAAAGAAAATGGAATAGAAAACGAAGAGGAACAACGATAGGGGTGATAATAATAATAAGAATAACAATAAAGGAAAGAAGGTAAGTGTGTGGTTGTTAGCTAGTTGTGTGAACGAGTGAATGAGCGAGACTTGTGTGAGGCATGAATACGTGTATGAGTGAACGAGCTAGGCTTCAGTCATAAGTGTTAAGTGGAAGTGCGCGGCCTGGCGCCGGGAGATCACCTACCTCCAGCCTTCTGTTCACACCTTCTGTGAATAAACACCTGCACTGTTACCTGCGTCTCCTGTGCCCCTGCTGGTCAAGAGTCGAACATGGCGCAGTGAGTAGGATCAGGACAAGGCTGCAGTGGGTACGGCGCAGAATGGAGAAGCAGTTGGAGGCGCTGGCTGCCCTGCTAGCGCGACAGTCGGAGCAGAGTCAGGCTCGCGAGGAGCGTTTAACCCAGCTGCTGGAGAGAGTGGGGACACAAGCTCCCAGTCGCACCACGGCGAGCAATGAAGGCGAAACCACAGCCCGCAGCACGTCTACCCAGGGCGCGAGGTTCCCGACGTCCGCCACCATCATTCCTCACTTAACGGCGTCAGCATCTTTACGTGAGTTCGACACGTGGCGCCATAAGTTTGAAGGATACGTAACCCTCGCCAGGATAGACTGTCTCTCCCTGGCTGAGCAGAGGGCGGCACTCGCTGCTGTCCTAGACGACGAGTGGACCCGTACACTTCGCTACGGGATAAGCTTACCGAGAGACGCGGAGTTAAGAACCATCCTCGATGCAATGTGTGAGTACCTGCGAAGCCAGCGCAACATCATCATGGATAGAAGAGACTTCTACTCCCGCGTGCAAGAAACGCAAGAAGGTTTTGACGACTTTTTATGTGCTGTAAAGGAAATCGCCAATTTCTGTGACTTTTGCGACCAGTGCATAAACCATCAGCTGCGTGACAGAATTGTCGTTGGGACACGAGACGAAGTGGCTCTGAAACGCATGCTGGAAAACAAGAAACTCACCCTTGAAAACGCCATAGATATTTGCAGAGCATCAGAGAGCGCTAACCAGTGTAGTGCAGTACTAAGGGGCGGCTCTCACTCTTCGAGCCATGGTGTGAACGCTGTCTCGAACTACAGGAAGGGCAGTTTCGGGGGCTCAAGCCCCACGGGCTGTTATCGTTGTGGCAAAGATTGTCGCAGTGACAAAAGGGGATGCCAGGCAATAGATAAAGTGTGTCGTAACTGCGGGAAAAGAGGGCATTTTGCGAGTGTACGTCAGCAGACAGTGAGGAAACGACGAGGAGCTTCGAGGAGTTCCTCAACTGTCTCTCCTCATCGCGGTGCAGGCCCGAGGCGGGGAGCCAGTGCCAGTGTATACCAGCTCTTATCAGGCGTATACACAAAGACGGTGACGGCACGACCTGCGCCCCAGGTGCTCATTACCGCCACACATCCCGCTGGAAGAGACAAGATTACGTGGACTCCTGACTCTGGGGCCGAAACGACCGTTATTGGCCTCGACACGGCAACACTCCTTGGAATCCCGCCCTCCAGCTTGGCGCCCGCTGATGGTGATGGACTTTATGCTGCCGGTAATCACCCCCTCACCTGTGTAGGAACTTTCTCGTCGCACTTGCAACTGGGCGACAGGGAAGCTGAGACTGTTGTGAGCGTGGTGAAGGAGGTGAAGGGGGCGCTGCTTAGCTGGTACGATTCCATCGCTCTCGGAATCCTCCCCGAAGATTTTCCGGCTCAAATCCGACCGCTACGCAGGGAAGAACAGCACACCGGCAACAGCTCCATCAAGTACCCGACCGCCTCGCAGCCACCTCTATCTACGCCCACAGAAGTGATCAGCTGGCCTCATTCCTACGACCCAACGCCACAGCAGCGTGCGGGGCACGCTGCTGCTGTGATCAAGGCCTTTCCCAGCGTCTTCGAAGCAAAGGAAGGTTTACGTGCAATGGCTGGTGGATCCATGGCCATCGAGTTGACAGACGACGCTCGACCCTTCGCCGTAACAGCATCTCGTACAATCCCTTACAATTGGCGTGAAGAAATTAAGAGCCAGTTGGAAGAGCTGCTTAACAAGGGAATCATCGAGAGTGTGGACTACCCTACGGCATGGTGCCACCCCATCGTGCCTGTCCCAAAAAAGACATCTGGTGTAAGGCTGTGTGTTGACCTGACACGACTCAACCGTTACGTGAAGAGGCCCGTGTATCCAGTGCGCTCACCTCATGACGCCATCGCCTCGATCGGGACCGGAGCAGTTTGGTTCACCACTCTTGATGCCAAGATGGGGTATTTTCAAGTCCCCATTAGAGAAGAAGACCAGGATTTAACCTGCTTCATAACACCTTGGGGTCGGTACAAGTTTCGGCGAGCGGTTATGGGTCTCGTCTCGTCTGGAGACGAGTATAACCGTCGAGGAGACCAAGCTCTCGGCGACATACCTAACACCATCAAGATCGTGGACGACATCCTGGCCTATGACTCCACCTACAGTGCGCACTTAGCCCATGTCATTCAGATTGTGCGGCGGTGTGACCAGCACGGCATCACTCTCAACCCACAGAAGTTTACATTCGCGGAAAGAGTGGTAGATTACTGTGGTTACTCTGTTTCTGGACAAGGCTACACGACAGACTCAAAGAAAGTTAAGGCAATCTCTGACTTCCCACGACCACAGCACATCACCGACTTACGATCATTCATGGGTCTTACAAACCAGCTTGGAAGCTTTTCTCCTGCTGTGGCTGCAGCTGCACAACCCCTCAGAGATCTCTTACGCCCGAAGAACAGTTGGTGCTGGTCTCCTAACCATGAAGAGGCGTTTGAGAAGGTGAAACAGTGTCTCGTCAGCCCACCTGTCTTGGCATACTTCGACCCATCATTACCAACGATGCTACAGACTGACGCCTCAAGGATGCACGGATTTGGATTCGTTCTCCTGCAGAAGCACAGTGACCAGTGGAAGATGGTGCAATGCGGGTCAAGATTTGTTACAGACACAGAGAGCCGCTATGCAGTAATAGAGTTGGAAATGGCTGCAATCGTCTGGGCAGTCAGGAAATGTGGCACCTACCTGAAAGGACTCCCTCACTTCGATCTAGTGCTCGACCACCGCCCGCTGATACCTCTCCTCAATAGCAAGTTGTTGGGAGAAATAGAGAACCTGCGGCTGCAGCGCATGAGGGAGAAGCTTGCTCAGTATTCTTTCACAGCAAGCTGGCAAAAGGGATCGACACACTGTGTGCCCGACGCCCTCTCACGTGCTCCAGTACAGGACCCAGTGGAGGAAGAGGATGCTGCTACTTCTGGTGACCTCGACCCTCTCCACTCAGCGGTCATCTCAGCGTTATCTGCCACCAATGAGGACGGCGTCCGCTTAGCACCACTCCAGGATCAGACTGTGGAAATGGTACGTGCCGCAGCAGCAAGAGACGGGGAGTACTGCTTGCTCAAGAACGTCATCATCGAGGGCTTCCCTGATCATTGCCACGACCTCGATCACCGCTTGCGTACGTACTGGCCGGTGCGCAGTCTGCTGGCCGTAGACGACGACCTGGTGGTTTACGGGCCGAGGCTTCTTATTCCTCACAGCCTCCGCCGAGAAACACTAGAGCGACTCCATGACAGTCATCAGGGGATGGAGCGCACCAAGCGACGGGCCCGACAAACGGTGTACTGGCCTGGTATGGACAGAGACGTTGAGAACGTCGTTTCTGGATGCTCACTATGCCGTCCACTCCTACCAAGCCAAGCCAACGAACCTCTCTGGCAGGACACGGACACACCCAGCAGGGTGTTTGAGTCAGTTTCTGCAGACTACTTCCACGCAGCAGGCCGTACATACCTCGTGTATGTAGATCGCTTGTCT
>NC_087175.1:1127500-1130000 GCF_035594125.1 Scylla paramamosain | reverse complement strand
TAATTATCTACATAAGAAAGAAAAGAAGAAAGAAAGAAAGAAAGAAAGAAAGAAAGAAAAGAAAGAAAAGAACGAAAACACCAATACATCATAATTATTACAACAATCTCTCTCTCTCTCTCTCTCTCTCTCTCTCTCTCTCTCTCTCTCTCTCTCTCTCTCTCTCTCTCTCTCCTCAGGTAATCCTTCCTTTATTTAGCATCCCACAAACTTCTCCCTCTCCCTTTCTCTCCCGCCCCTTCCTACTCTCCCTTCTCTCTCCCCTCGCCGCTCTCCCTCCGCCCTCAACCGCACGGCACGCCCCCTCAAAGCCCCCGCCCCTGTAGTTGTAGTAGTAGTAGTAGTAGTAGTAGTAGTAGTAGTAGTAGTAGTAGTAGTAGTAGTAGTAGTAGTGAAAAATTGAAGAAGAAGAAGAAGAAGAAGAAGAAGAAGAAGAAGAAGAAGAAGAAGAAGAAGAAGAAAAGCCGGAAGATAAATAATAACAAAAAATAATATTAATAATTCCGGAAATAGAGCAAAGGAAGAATAGGAGGAGGAGGAGGAGGAGGAGGAGGAGGAGGAGGAGGAGGAGGAGGAGGAGGAGGAAATAAAGGAAGAACACGTGGATGAATGAATGAGGAGGCTTCTTATGGCAAAAAAAAAGAGGACGAGGAGGAGGACGAGGAGGAGGAGGAGGAGGAGGAGGAGGAGGAGGAGGAGGAGGAGGAGGAGGAGGAGGAGTCACGGGCGGGCATAGAAGAGTGAGATAATCTGTTTCTTTACTCTGTGGCACACGCGAGCTGTCCTCCTCCTCCTCCTCCTCCTTTCTTCCTCTTCTTCTTCTTCTCTTCCTTAATTCTGATTTATTATTTATCTCTTTTTTCAGCTTTGTCACTGTTATTTGTTTCCGTCTTGGGAGAAAGGGAATGCAGTCTCTCTCTCTCTCTCTCTCTCTCTCTCTCTCTCTCTCTCTCTCTCTCTCTCTCTCTCTCTCTCTCTCTCTCTCTCTGTGAATGGAGAAAATGATAAAAGAAAAATGCAGTCTTTCTACTTATGCCTCTCTCTCTCTCTCTCTCTCTCTCTCTCTCTCTCTCTCTCTCTCTCTCTCTCTCTCTCTCTCTCCTCCATCTCATAATCGAAGCCCCATCACGCTCACGAGAGAGAGAGAGAGAGAGAGAGAGAGAGAGAGAGAGAGAGAGAGAGAGAGAGAGAGAGAGAGAGAGAGAGAGAGAGAGAGAGAGAGAGAGAGAGAGAGAGAGAGAGAGAGAGAGACGCACACAAACTTCCAATCAACTTTAAAAAGATCAAAATAAATAAATAAATAATAAATTAATAAATTAATAAATAGATAATAATAATAATAATAATAATAATAATAATAAATTACTTACCATATTGTATTCTAGTATAGCTTTGTATTCACCCTCCTTAATTTTCCTTTCCTTTTCCTCCTCCTGTTTCTTTCTCTCCTCTTCCTCTTGTCTCTTTTTCTCTTCCTCCTTCCTCCTCTTATTCTTAGTCTCCTTTTCCTCCTGTTTCTTTCTCTCTTCTTCCTCTTGTCTCCTCTCCTCCTCTTCCTTCTGTTGCTTTCTTTCTTTCTCTTCCAGTCTCTTCTTCTCCTCTTCCTCCTTCCTCTTCTTCTTCTCTTCCCTCTTTCTCTTCTCCTCTTCCTCTCGTCTCTTTTTATGGTTTAATATCAAAACATTTCGTAATATTTTAAGTTGTGTCATATTCTCTCTCTCTCTCTCTCTCTCTCTCTCTCTCTCTCTCTCTCTCTCTCTCTCTCTCTCTCTCTCTCTCTCTCTCTCTCCACTCGTTTACAAGCAAATTAAATAAGTATTCAGTTTTTCCCTCTTTCTCTCCACAAGTGAGGGAGGAAACTAAGGCACTTTTCCTCCCCTTTCTCCACCTTCTCTCCACTCTTGGCACAGGTAACCTTTCCTCCTCTCTGCACAGCCAATTGAACACAGGTACAAATATTTCCTCTTCCCTTCTACAGGTAACACAGGAGGTGAAGTTTCTCTCCCAAGGTGGAGGAAACGCTACCTTCTCTCTCCTCTCCACAGGTAACGAGTCGACAGGTAAGTTGCAGGTACAAGAACACGACTGAACGCTGGTACAGTTTGTTTCTCACTGACCTCTAGCACGACTGCTTCTCCTCCTCCTCCTCCTCCTCCTCCTCCACCAGCTGAAGGGAGGGGCAGGCCAGGTCAAAGCTAGGTCAGGTCAGGTCAAAAGTGTCTAATTAAGTGCAGGTGGGTGTGTCTCTCTCCCTTTCTCTTTCACCTGACTGGGAATGCACAGGTGTGTGTGTGTGTGTGTGTGTGTGTGTGTGTGTGTGTGTGTGTGTGTGTGTGTGTGTGTGTGTGTGTGTGTGTGTGTGACCTGACCTTTGTGATTTCAGCTTCTCTTCCTCCTCCTCCTGAGTGACCTCATCTCCCCTTCCTCTTCCTCCTAATCCTCTCCCTCCCTCCTCCTCCATCTTCCTTCCCCTCATCCTCTTCCTCCTCTTCCTCCAATC
>NC_087175.1:1112500-1125000 GCF_035594125.1 Scylla paramamosain | reverse complement strand
GGAGGAGGAGGAGGAGGAGGAGGAGGAGGAGGAGGCGAAAGATGACAAGGAAGAGGTATTTTCAAGAACCTACAAGGAATCTGACCTCCTCCTCCTCTTCCTCCTTTCCTAATCCCCTTACCTCCTCCTCCTCCTCCTCCTCTTCCTCCAAACCATTTTCCACCCCACTAGTCTTGTTTAATACACGTCCCTGTTTCCCTGCAGTCTACCTGAAGCTACCTGTCCCCCCTTCTCTCTCTCTCTCTCTCTCTCTCTCTCTCTCTCTCTCTCTCTCTCTCTCTCTCTCTCTCTCTCTAAATCACGTTTAATACACAAAAACAAATATTGACCTTTAATTAAAAAAAAAGGTAATTCAATCCCACAAATTCCTCACAAATATAAATAGGAGAATTCACACCAATTATATTTAACTAATTATATTTAAGTAATTACATTTATTCCTCATGTCATTATTTTCTTTAGTAATTACTTGCTCATTTTCTTTAAGCTGCCGTGGACAAAAAGAAAACGGAGGGGAATAGAAGATGGGAAGTGGTGCGTGTGGTCTGGAAGGAAGGAAGGGAGGGAGGGAGGGAGGGAGGGAGGGAGGGAGAGAGAGAGAGAGAGAGAGAGAGAGAGAGAGAGAGAGAGAGAGAGAGAGAGAGAGAGAGAGAGAGAGAGAGAGAGAGAGAGAGAGAGAGAGAGAGAGAGAGAGAGAGAGAGAGAATTTTCCACCCCCTCTCCTCTCTTCCTTCAATTTTAATCTTATGTAATTATTTTTTCTATAGCCAGGTAAGAGAGAGAGAGAGAGAGAGAGAGAGAGAGAGAGAGAGAGAGAGAGAGAGAGAGAGAGAGAGAGAGAGAGAGAGAGAGAGAGAGAGAGAGAGAGAGAGAGAGAGAGAAACATTCATTATACAAAATTTATGCATCATTATAACACCATAGAGAGAGAGAGAGAGAGAGAGAGAGAGAGAGAGAGAGAGAGAGAGAGAGAGAGAGAGAGAGAGAGAGAGAGAGCGAGAGCGAGAGAGAGAGCGAGAGAGAGAGAGAGAGAGAGAGAGAGAGAGAGAGAGAGAGAGAGAGAGAGAGAGAGAGAGAGAGAGAAACATTCATTATACAAAATTTATGCATCATTATAACACCATAGAGAGAGAGAGAGAGAGAGAGAGAGAGAGAGAGAGAGAGAGAGAGAGAGAGAGAGAGAGAGAGAGAGAGAGAGAGAGAGAGAGACATTCATTATATAAAATTTATGCATCATTATAACACCATAGAGAGAGAGAGAGAGAGAGAGAGAGAGAGAGAGAGAGAGAGAGAGAGAGAGAGAGAGAGAGAGAGAGAGAGAGAGAGAGAGAGAGATTCATTATAACACCACATAACAAAAAAAACTACTTTATATAACTTATCATATGACAAAGACACACACACACACACACACACACACACACACACACACACACACACACACACACACACACACACAGATCAGTAGCCCGAAGGTAGTGGTAATGGTGGTGGTAGTAGTAGTAGTAGTAGTAGTAGTAGTAGTAGTAGTAGTAGTAGTAGTAGTAGTAGTAGTAGTAGTAGTAGTAGTGGGGGGTTAGTGTCCCTGTTTGTGAGCCCCCCGCAGTGACTCTCCCTCCCCCCACAACAACCCCCCTCCCCCTTGCTGACCTTCCTAGCCATCTCTGTAGGGGGTTGGTGGTGGTGGTGGTGGTTGTGGTGAAGGTGGTAGTGGTGGTGGTGGTAATATTCTCTTTCCCTTCTTATTATTTTCTTCCTTCTCTTCTTTTTGTTTTTCCTTTTCTTCTCCTCCTTCGTTTTCTTATTTTTATTCTTCCTTGTCCTTTTTTCCTCTTACCGTTGCTCTGTTTCAGTTAATACCACCATCACCACCACCACTAACAACAACAACAACAACAACAACAACAACTACTACTACTACTACTACTACTACAACTATTACTATTACTACAACTACTACTACTACTACTACTCTTACCAATGATCCATTTAACAATACGAGAGAGAGAGAGAGAGAGAGAGAGAGAGAGAGAGAGAGAGAGAGAGAGAGAGAGAGAGAGAGAGAGAGAGAGAGAGAGAGAGAGAGAGAGAGAGAGATGGGGTGTTGACATCACCACAAAAGCTTATTGTTCTGCGCCAAGGAAGCTACCGATGAACCCTATTGGTCCACGAGGCAGCCAATCACGCAGCCTCTTTCACTTCTATAGAAAACGACCACATCAGACGGCTAAATTTGAAAGCAAAAATCCGGTTAATCGCAAACAGGTCAGTAGCGCCGTTGGAAAGGCTGGATCGTCGTGTTATCTTGGGCATGCAGTTAAGCGGTGCTGAGGTGGCGCGAAGATGGTTATGCAAGACGAGATGCAGTCCAGGGAAGATAAGGGCGCGAGATGTGATAAGAGGAGGTATAAGTGGGAATGTGTGGCTTGCGTAATAGAATGATGATGGTGATGATATTGAAATAACCAAAATATTCATAATTATTGGATTCTCTCTCCCCCCCTCTCTCTCTCTAATCATGATAATAGTGCTAAAAAGAAAGAATGAGAGGAATCGAGAGAAAAAAAGGCAGAAAGGAAGGAATAAAGGAATGAATGAATGAATGAATGAATGAAGTAAAGAAAATAAGAAAGAGATATTAATTATCTATCTAGCATCCATCCATCCGTCTCTCTCTCTCTCTCTCTCTCTCTCTCTCTCTCTCTCTCTCTCTCTCTCTCTCTCTGCCTCGCCGCCCCGGGCCTTATCGCGCCGTGTTATCATGCCCGCGGCGGCAGAGATAAGATCGCCACTGTCTCACAGAACCGCCGACACCACTACTGGCGGAGGCGGCGGCGGTGGTGGTGATGGTGGTGGTGGTGATGTATTGCTGCTACTACTGCCGGTGCTAGTGATTATGATGATGATGGTGGTGGTGGTGGTGGTACTGCCATTGCTACTAATACTAATGAAAATACTACTACTACTACTACTACTATTACTACTACTACTACTGGTGCTATTTAGTCATTTTCTCACGAGGGAAAAAAACAATATCTCTCTCTCTCTCTCTCTCTCTCTCTCTCTCTCTCTCTCTCTCTGGTGTGTTCATCTTGATAATATGTTTTTTTTTTTTTTTTTTTTTTTATGTAGGAAGGATACTGGCCAAGGGCAACAAAAATCTAATAAAAAAAATGCCCACTGAAATGCCAGTCCCTAAAAGGGTCAAAGCAGTGGTCAAAAATTGGTGGATAAGTGTCTTGAAACCTCCCTCTTGAAGGAATTCAAGTCATAGGAAGGTGGAAATACAGAAGCAGGCAAGGAGTTCCAGAGTTTACCAGAGAAAGGGATGAATGATTGAGAATACTGGTTAACTCTTGCGTTAGAGAGGTGGACAGAATAGGAGTGAGAGAAAGAAGAAAGTCTTGTGCAGCGAGGCCGCGGAAGGAGGGGAGGCATGCAGTTAGCAAGATCAGAAGAGCAGTTAGCATGAAAATAGCGGTAGAAGACAGCTAGAGATGCAACATTGCGGCGGTGAGAGAGAGGCTGAAGACAGTCAGTTAGAGGAGAGGAGTTGATGAGACGAAAAGCTTTTGATTCCACCCTGTCTAGAACAGCAGTATGAGTGGAACCCCCCCAGACATGTGAAGCATACTCCATACATGGACGGATAAGGCCCTTGTACAGAGTTAGCAGCTGCGGGGGTGAGAAAAACTGGCGGAGACGTCTCAGAACACCTAACTTCATGGAAGCTGTTTTAGCTAGAGATGAGATGTGAAGTTTCCAGTTCAGATTATAAGTAAAGGACAGACCGAGGATGTTCAGTGTAGAAGAGGGGGATAGTTGAGTGTCATTGAAGAAGAGGGGATAGTTGTCTGGAAGATTGTGTCGAGTTGATAGATGGAGGAATTGAGTTTTTGAGGCATTGAACAATACCAAGTTTGCTCTGCCCCAATCAGAAATTTTAGAAAGATCAGAAGTCAGGCGTTCTGTGGCTTCCCTGCGTGATATGTTTACCTCCTGAAGGGTTGGACGTCTATGAAAAGACGTGGAAAAGTGCAGGGTGGTATCATCAGCATAGGAGTGGATAGGACAAGAAGTTTGTTTTAGAAGATCATTAATGAATAATAAGAAGAGAGTGGGTGACAGGACAGAACCCTGAGGAACACCACTGTTAATAGATTTAGGAGAAGAACAGTGACCGTCTACCACAGCAGCAATAGAACGGTCAGAAAGGAAACTTGAGATGAAGTTACAGAGAGAAGGATAGAAACCGTAGGAGGGTAGTTTGGAAATCAAAGCTTTGTGCCAGACTCTATCAAAGGCTTTTGATATGTCCAAGGCAACAGCAAAAGTTTCACCAAAGTCTCTAAAAGAGGATGACCAAGACTCAGTAAGGAAAGCCAGAAGATCACCAGTCGAGCGGCCTTGACGGAACCCATACTGGCGATCAGATAGAAGGTTGTGAAGTGATAGATGTTTAAGAATCTTCCTGTTGAGGATAGATTCAAAAACTTTAGATAAGCAGGAAATTAAAGCAATAGGACGGTAGTTTGAGGGATTAGAGCGGTCACCCTTTTTAGGAACAGGTTGAATGTAGGCAAACTTCCAGCAAGAAGGAAAGGTAGATGTTGACAGACAGAGCTGAAAGAGTTTGACTAGGCAAGGTGCAAGCACGGAGGCACAGTTTCGGAGAACAATAGGAGGGACCCCATCAGGTCCATAAGCCTTCTGAGGGTTTAGGCCAGCGAGGGCATGGAAAACATCATTACGAAGAATTTTAATACGAGGCATGAAGTAGTCAGAGGGTGGAGGAGAGGGAGGAACAAGCCCAGAATCGTCCAAGGTAGAGTTTTTAGCAAAGGTTTGAGCAAAGAGTTCAGCTTTAGAAATAGATGTGATAGCAGTGGTGCCATCTGGTTGAAGTAGAGGAGGGAAAGAAGAAGAAGCAAAGTTATTGGAGATATTTTTGGCTAGATGCCAGAAATCACGAGGGGAGTTAGATCTTGAAAGGTTTTGACATTTTCTGTTAATGAAGGAGTTTTTGGCTAGTTGGAGAACAGACTTGGCATGGTTCCGGGCAGAAATATAAAGTGCATGAGATTCTGGTGAAGGAAGGCTTAAGTACCTTTTGTGGGCCACCTCTCTATCATGTATAGCACGAGAACAAGCTGTGTTAAACCAAGGTTTAGAAGGTTTAGGACGAGAAAAAGAGTGAGGAATGTACGCCTCCATGCCAGACACTATCACCTCTGTTATGCGCTCAGCACACAAAGACGGGTCTCTGACACGGAAGCAGTAGTCATTCCAAGGAAAATCAGCAAAATACCGCCTCAGGTCCCCCCAACTAGCAGAGGCAAAACGCCAGAGGCACCTTCGCTTAGGGGGATCCTGAGGAGGGATTGGAGTGATAGGACAAGATAAAGATATGAGATTGTGATCGGAGGAGCCCAACGGAGAAGAAAGGGTGACAGCATAAGCAGAAGGATTAGAGGTCAGGAAAAGGTCAAGAATGTTGGGCGTATCTCCAAGACGGTCAGGAATACGAGTAGGGTGTTGCACCAATTGCTCTAGGTCATGGAGGATAGCAAAGTTGTAGGCTAGAGAGCTTAGAGAGAGAGAGAGAGAGAGAGAGAGAGAGAGAGAGAGAGAGAGAGAGAGAGAGAGAGAGAGAGAGAGAGAGAGAGAGAGAGAGGAGTGGTGCTTGACCGCTACTTTTACTGCTGTTTTGTCGCCCTTTACAAGCACCCTCCTCCTCCTCCTCCTCCTCCTCCTCCTCCGCCGCCCCCTCCTCCTCCCCCTACCCTCCAATATTCGTCACCTGAAGCATTGGAGGGGCGCGAAGAGTGATCTACTGTTCCACCCCACTAACACCCCCCCTAAACTACCCCTATTTATGACACCCCTCCCTCCTTTCTTCCTCCTCCTCCTCCTCCCCCCCTCCAATATAAGACGGCTAGCTTAAGAGAGAGGGAGGGGAAAGAAATGCATTGCGAGAGAGAGAGAGAGAGAGAGAGAGAGAGAGAGAGAGAGAGAGAGAGAGAGAGAGAGAGAGAGAGAGAGAGAGAGAGAGAGAGAGAGAGAGAGAGAGAGAGAGAGAGGGGGGGGATAAGAGGAGGAAACTGAAGCCAATACCTCTTCAATACAATGAGGAAAAGGAGGAGGAGGAGGAGGAGGAGGAGGAGGAGGAGGAGGAGGAGGAGGAGGAGGAGGTGGTGGTGGTGGCGGCTTCAAGAACAACCGCGAAGAGGGACAGATGGGAAACTAGATAATAAAGGAGGAGGAGGAGGAGGAGGAGGAGGAGGAGGAGGAGGAGGAGGAGGAGGAAAATCGCTTGCTATTAAGGAGAATAATTTTGTACATGCCCTTCTCTCTCTCTCTCTCTCTCTCTCTCTCTCTCTCTCTCTCTCTCTCTCTCTCTCTCTCTCTCTCTTCGACGGGCAGAAGAGGATTAAGAGAAATTTCGATTAACCAGCAGGATAAGGAAGATTAATTGAAAGATAAAGCGAAAGGATGCGATAGAAAGGACGAGGAGGAGGAGGAGGAGGAGGAGGAGGAGGAGGAGGAGGAGGAGGAGGAGGAGGAGGAGGGAGAGGAAATATTAACTTATTCTCACCGACCTTATCAGTTTAAAAGAGAGCGCGAGAAAAGAAAGAGAGAAAGAACTAATCTCTCTCTCTCTCTCTCTCTCTCTCTCTCTCTCTCTCTCTCTCTCTCTCTCTCTCTCTCTCTCTCTCGGCGGAAGTAAACATGGATAATAAATGAATAAAAGGATTTATTTTCATGTTGTTGTTGTTGTTGCTGTTGTTGGTAGTAGTAGTAGTAGTAGTAGTAGTAGTAGTAGTAGTAGTAGTAGTAGTAGTAGTAGTAGTAGTGGTAGTAGTAGTAGTACATAGAGTTCCCTGCGGAATTCTCAGCAATTATCAGAAAATGTGGGAAAAAAAGGAGGAGGAGGAGGAGGAGGAGGAGGAGGAGGAGGAGGAGGAGAAGGAGGAAGAGGAGGAGGAGGAGGAGGAGGAAGAGGAGGAGGAGGAAGGGAAGGGAAGGGAAGGGAAGGGAAGGGAAGGGAAGGGAAGGGAAGGGAAGAAGAAGAAGAAGAAGAAGAAGAAGAAGAAGAAGAAGAAGAAGAAGAAGAAGAAGAAGAAGAAGAAGAAGAAGAAGAAGAAGAAGAAGAAGAAGAAGAAGAAGAAGAAGAAGAAGAAGAAGAAGAAGAAGAAGAAGAAGAAGAAGAAGAAGAAGAAGAAGAAGAAGAAGAAGAAGAAGAAGAAGAAGAAGAAGAAGAAGAAGAAGAAGAAGAAGAAGAAGAAGAAGAAGAAGAAGAAGAAGAAGAAGAAGAACAACAACAACAACAACAACAACAACAACAACAACAACAACACGGAGAAAACAACAACAACAACAACAAACAATAATATAAGCAACAAATGAAAGAGAAAGACGACGACGACGAACACACACACACACACACACACACACACACACACACACACACACACACACACACACACACACACACACACACACGTTTCCACCACCACCACCACCACCATTCCCATCACAAACCCCATTAAAACATCAAATAGAAGCACAACCACCATTCCCCATCACCCTGCCATTAAGGGAACACACCTGTAGAAACTATACCTGCATTTTCACCTGTACCTGTCCCTCCTGCTGCCTGGACAACCCTTCTACATTTAAGATTGGCTGATATACAGGTGTAGAGGCAGATGTAGGGGAAATACAAATTAATACAGGTACATACAGCTAGATACAGGAGAAATACAAGAAGATACAGGTAAGATAGGTTAAGTACAGGCAAGGGGGAGTACATACAGGTGATTACAGTGCGATAGAGGAAAATACAAGGGGATACTGTGAGAATATAGGGAGGTACAAGGGAAAAACAAGTAAACAGGGGTGAATACAAAGGAAATACAGGTAATTAACAGAAAAATGACGGTGATAAAGGGGAAAACACAAGTAACAAACAAAAACACACCTTAAAATACACAAAAGAAAATATAATAATAAATAAACAAATAAATAAAACGACATATTAAAAGAAATTTCGCAGGTAAGCCAAACACACCTGTGCAAAATTTACAGGTACAGTACACTTTTTCAAGATACACGGCAGGTAAACACGCCAGAGCACAGGTGTGAACTGGCAGGGGGGTGGGGGTGAGGGGGGAGGTGAGACGGAGACAGCTGTACAAGTGAGGAGAGAGAGAGAGAGAGAGAGAGAGAGAGAGAGAGAGAGAGAGAGAGAGAGAGAGAGAGAGAGAGAGAGAGAGAGAGAGAGAGAGAGAGAGAGAGACTACATGAAAGCAAGCACAGGTATTTCAAAAGGAGGAGGAGGAGGAGGAGGAGGAGGAGGAGGAGGAGGAGGAGGAGGAGGAGGAGAAGGAGGAGGAGGAGGAGGAGGAGGAGGAGGAGGAGTAAGGAAGACGAACAGGTGTAGCGAATGTATAGATGAAAGGGTTGTGGTGGTGATGGTGGTGGTGAAGTTAACACCTGTTCTTTATAAGAGCTACAGTACAGGTGTTAGTCAGTGGTGGTGGTGGTGGTATAGTAGTAGTAGTAGTAGTAGTAGTAGTAGTAGTAGTAGTAGTAGTAGTAGTAGCAGTAGTAGTGGTGGTGGTGGTGTTTTTCGTTGTTGTTGTTGTTGTTGTCGGAATAAGACAGAGGAACAAGTAAACATACATATGAACAAACAGAATACGAAAAAAAACAAGGAAAACAAACAAACAAAAGAGATGGAGAGAAAAAAGTAAACCAGGAGAAAACAAAAAAGAAACTAAATAAAATCATATAAAAATAAAGTCGACGAAAAGAACAAGTAACAATATATATATATATATATATATATATATATATATATATATATATATATATATATATATATATATATATATATGATGTAAAATAAAATAAAAAATTAAGGTAAGTGTAATAAATAAATAAATAAGCAAGGTAAATAAATGACATAGTTTGTGGAGGCGCGTGGTGAAGGAACAGACGAGGAGCATCAGGTGAGACAGGTGAAGGGCTACTTAGCATGCAGGTGTGTGGCACGACAGCCCCGCGCAGCTGTACACGTGACACACACACACACAAGAAGAAGAAGAAGAAGAAGAAGAAGAAGAAGAAGAAGAAGAAGAAGAAGAAGAAGAAGAAGAAGAAGAAGAAGAAGAAGAAGAAGAAGAAGAAGAAGAAGAAGAAGAAGAAGAAGAAGAAGAAGAAGAAGAAGAAGAAGAAGAAGAAGAAGAAGAAGAAGAAGAAGAAGAAGAAGAAGAAGAAGAAGAATAAACAAATCTTATAAAAACAAACACAAAATTAACAAAAAATAAAAATAAATAAATAAATAAAACAAACCAACGCTAAAAAAAAACAAAAAAAAAACAGGGGTTGGTCAAGGTAATATTTTGGGACCACCCTTGTATTACCTGGTTACCTGAGAGGAGGAGGAGGAGGAGGAGGAGGAGGAGGAGGAGGAGGAGGAGGAGGAGGAGGAGGAGAGGGCGTGGTGGGGTAATTTGAACTTTTTTTTTGCCCCTCTAATTTTTCCTCCTCCTCCTCCTCCTCCGCAGTTTTCCCTCCTCAAATATTTCTCCTCACTGATGGAATAAATTGTATGTCCCCCCCTCTCTCTCTCTCTCTCTCTCTCTCTCTCTCTCTCTCTCTCTCTCTCTCTCTCTCTCTCACTTTTTATAAATTTTCTTGCATGATTAATTTAAAAATTTTTTTTTTCGTTTATTTTTCTTTACTTTCTTTCATATTAACGTTTTGATATTTAAGTTTTTATTGGCTATTTATTAATTGTAGGAGTTTTTTTTATTATTATTACAACAATTCTATCATTTTTACTATTTTTCAACATAAGAACAGTAAATACAAGAAGGACAAGAACAAGAACCAAAAGAACAAGAATAAGAGGGATAACAAAAACAAGATGAAAGAACAAGAAGAACAAGAATAAAAAAAGACGAAAACAACAACAACAACAACAACAACAACAACAACAACAACAACAACACACTTCCCATTCACTCTCCATTATTCGTTCATTTCACAAACCACCCAACAACAACAACAACAACAACAACAACAACAACAACAACAACACATTGGCCACAAATTCCACCATTTAATCAACGTTTCCTATTCTCCTTTTTAATGAACGTGTTTCTTTTCCTTCACCTCCCCTCCAAAAATTTTAATCCTTCCTTTATTTATCCTGCCTACCAGTACCTCCTCTCTTTCTCCTCCTTCACTCCTTCACCTTCCTTCGATATTAACTCCTAAAATCCTAGCTATTTCTATTCTATCCATTCAATTCTACCTATTATTTCTTCATTCCTTCCTTCTTAACCTCTCGTCTTTCTCCAGTAAGGTCACAAGGGAAACAAGGTCACAGAGAGGTCACAGGAGGTCACAGGTCAAGCTGGTTACCTGTGAATGCCCCGCTAACGAGATATTGTCCAGGTAAATGGGAGCAACAAGTCAGTGTGTGTGTGTGTGTGTGTGTGTGTGTGTGTGTGTGTGTGTGTGTGTGTGTGTGTGTGTGTGTGTGTGTGTGTGTGTGTGTGTGTGTGTGTGTGTGTGTGTGTGTGTGTGTGTGTGTGAGGTATGTTGTGTTTTGTGAGGACAGGTGTTGTGTTGTGTGAGGAGGAGGAGGAGGAGGAGGAGGAGGAGGAGGAGGAGGAGGAGGAGGAGGAGGAGGAGGAGGAGGAGGAGGAGGAGGAAAATTAGAAAAGGAAAAGAAAAAAGAATGAAAAGTAATAAGAAAAGAAGAAAGGGCGGGAAATAAGAGAGAAGAAAAAAGAAGAGGGAGAGAAGAAACAAGAAAAGACAAGGAAAAGAAAAAAACGAAACAGAAGACAAAAAATAAACGATAGTAAAGAAGGAACAGGAGAAAAAAGAACGAAGAAGGGAAATGGCAAAAAAAAAAGAAAAGAAAAGGAAAGAGAAGAAAAAAGACAAGGGCAAAGGAAGAGATGAGACCAAAAAGAGAGAAAATGGAAAAATAAATATTGCACAACTGAAAAAATAGGAATGAAAAGAGAGAGAGAGAGAGAGAGAGAGAGAGAGAGAGAGAGAGAGAGAGAGAGAGAGAGAGAGAGAGAGAGAGAGAGAGAGTAGAAAAAAATAGAAAAAAATCGAACGAATGTGGGAAAGAACGAAGAAACAAAGGAAGGGAGAAAAAATAAATAAATAGAAGAGGGACGGAGGGAGGGAAGACATCAGGAGGGCAAGGGGGCAGGTCAGGACAGGAATGGACAGGTAAGGGACAGGTAAGGGACAGGTAGCAGTTATATACAATTTGATACTGCATTCCAAGGAGTTACTGGGGCATTCCTGGTAATTTGGAATGAAAAGAGGAATGTTGGAACACTGGGGGGAAAAACTGTGTTGCCTTGAGTAATTACTTTGGGAGAGAGAGAGAGAGAGAGAGAGAGAGAGAGAGAGAGAGAGAGAGAGAGAGAGAGAGAGAGAGAGAGAGAGAGAGAGAGAGAGAGAGAGAGAGAGAGAGAGAGAAATATCTACAAAAAATAAACTTAGACAAATAAAAAAACAAGACGATAAACACTAAAGAAAACAAACAAAAAACAAACGAACAAACAAAACAATACCACCGAAAGAAACACGAAAACACACACACACACACACACACACACACACACACACACACACACACACACACACACACACACACACACACACACCGTAAACTCAACTAAATCTTACCTGTCTGTCTGTCTGGTCCACGCTTCCTAAGACGCCCAGGTAAGAAGGAGGAGGAGGAGGAGGAGGAGGAGGAGGAGGAGGAGGAGGAGGAGGAGGAGGAGGAGGAGGAGGAGGAGGAGGAGGACAGGAGTGACGGGTGACGACAGGGCCCGACAGACAGCCCGACAGGAGGGGACAAGAGGAGGAGGAGGAGGAGGAGAAGGAAGAGGAGGAGGAGGGGCGGGAGGAGCTGTCGGGAAGAATAGATTGGTTAGTTCTTGATCTTGACCTCAGATTGAACGGGAGGAGGAGGAGGAGGAGGAGGAGGAGGAGGAGGAGGAGGAGGAGGAGGGAGAGGGATGGGGGGAAAAAGGGATGAAGGGAAGATGTGTGGGAAAGAGAACGCGCGTGAGAGAGAGAGAGAGAGAGAGAGAGAGAGAGAGAGAGAGAGAGAGAGAGAGAGAGAGAGAGAGAGAGAGAGAGAGAGAGAGAGAGAGAGAGAATAGTACGCAGTATATTAAGAACATATGTGTAACAACAGTGTGTGTGTGTGTGTGTGTGTGTGTGTGTGTGTGTGTGTGTGTGTGTGTGTGTGTGTGTGTGTTTGTTATCACGGTCACCACAGCAGCTGCACCAAGTAAGGTCACAGATACAGTAACAAGGTCAGTAACACACACACACACACACACACACACACACACACACACACACACACACACACACACACACACACACACACACACACACACACACACGTGGCCGCCATTACGTAATCTCTCATTTACATAATA
>NC_087175.1:1095000-1097500 GCF_035594125.1 Scylla paramamosain | reverse complement strand
CGTGGCTCCGTCTTGGCGTACATGTGTGTGTCTGTCTGTCTGTCTGTCTGTCTGTCTGTCTGTCTGTCTGTCTGTCTGTCTGTCTCTTAAGTGCGTTTTCTGTTTAATGAATGACTTTACTACTACTACTACTACTACTACTACTACTACTACTACTACCACTGCTACCACTAGACCAACCACAGCGACCACCACTACCACAACTATGAGTACGTGTGTGTGTGTGTGTGTGTGTCTGTGTGTGTGTGCGTGTGTCGTCGACCCCTCCGCGGCGGTTCAAGGCCAGGCCATTACCAGCGCAGGTGTTGCACAGGTGTGGCGACTCACCTGTATGGGGGAGGAGTAGGGGAGGGTGTCGGGAGGAGAAAGTGAGATGGGATGGGGGGGGCTGTGGTGTGTTGAAGGGGGGTGTTAGTGGGGGAGATGGGTGAGTGGGTGAGGATGGTATGGGGGGAGAGGGTGGTTATTTAAATGTAGGGGTGGAGTAGTGGTGGTGGTGGTGGAGTAGTGGTGGTGGTGGTACAGTAGTAGTACTAGTAGTAGTAGTAGTAGTAGTAGTAGTAGTAGTAGTAGTAGTAGTAGTAGTAGTAATAGCAGTATAAATAAGTATTAGACTAAGAAAAAAAATGAGGCAGAAAAGTAGGTTAAAAAAGTAGGCTGGGTGCAGAATGTACTTAAACACTTATAAATATATGAGGCCTTTGCAACAGTGGTGAGAGGGAGAGGGAGAGGGAGAGGGAGGGGGAGAGGGAGAGGGAGGGGGAGAGGGAGAGGGAGGGGAGATTAGGCCGACCTTGTAGCGGGAGGGAGAGTGAGGAAGTGAGGGAGAGGGGAAGGAATGAGGAAGAGGAGGAGGAGGAGGAGGAGGAGGAGGAGGAGGAGGAGGAGGAGGAGGAGGAGGAGGAGAGCGAGGCATACAGATAAGGAATGAGAGGATGATAGAGAAGAAGAGGAGTAGGAGGAGGAGGAAGGGGGAAGAGGAGTAAAGAGGAAAAGAAAAGAATGAAAAAAAAAGAGGCTGATGAATGAAAGAATGCGAGGAGGAAGAGGAAGAAGAGAGGAAGAAGATGGAAAGATAAGGAAGAAGCGATAAAACAGGAATAACAAGAGAAAGAATAAAGGCAAGAGGAGGAGGAGGAGGAGGAGGAGGAGGAGGAGGAGGAGGAGGAGAGAACAAGAATACAAAAGAAGAGGGGAGAAGAGGGGAGATAGAGACAGAGAGAAAGGATGAGGGAAGATGAGAGAGAGAGAGAGAGAGAGAGAGAGAGAGAGAGAGAGAGAGAGAGAGAGAGAGAGAGAGAGAGAGAGAGAGAGAGAGAGAACAAGGGGGGAACAGAAAAAGGGGACTTGGGGCAGAGGGAGAGAGGGAGAGGGAGAGAGGGGAGAGGAGGGTGGGGGAGAGGGGAGAGGAGGGTGGGGGAGAGGGGAGAGGGGGTGTGGGGGAGAGCCTTGAAAACCACTATATGCGGTGTTTGGTTAAGTCACTGACCTGATACAACCAAGGCCAGAGAGAGAGAGAGAGAGAGAGAGAGAGAGAGAGAGAGAGAGAGAGAGAGAGAGAGAGAGAGAGAGAGAGAGAGAGAGAGAGAATTTGATTATATTGTTATTATTATGAACAGTTGGAGAGAGAGAGAGAGAGAGAGAGAGAGAGAGAGAGAGAGAGAGAGAGAGAGAGAGAGAGAGAGAGAGAGAGAGAGAGAGAGAGAGAGAGAGAGAGACGTAACTTATAAAAAATAAAAACGAAAAAGAAACAGATAAAGAAATAAAGAAAGGAAGAAAGAAGAAAATAAAAAGAAAATATCAGGGAAAAAAAGGAAGAAACAAATAAAAATAAAAACAAAAAGAAAAGAAAAAAACAAAAAGAAAAAATCAATAAATAAAAATAGCAACAAACATAATAAAAAAAACAAAGAATAAATAATAAAAAAAACAAAAGAAGGAAGAGAACGGAAGAGAAGAGATAATAAAAGGAAGCAAAACAAAAATAACGATAACAACAACAATAAAAAAATCAATGACACTAAAAAAAAAAAAAAAAAAAAGGAGGAGGAGGAGGAGGAGGAGGAGGAGGAGGAGGTGAAGAGGTAAAGAGACAGCCGTTCGTTGCTCCCAGACAGCCTATTGCGCAGCGCCCGTAGGAGGAGGAGGACGACGAAGAAGAGGAGGAGGAGGAGGAGGAGGAGGAGGAGGATGAGGAGGAGGAGGAGGAGAAGGAGGAATATTTATTTACCTAACACCTTAACATCTTTCTAAATGCATACCTTTAATAACTCTCTCTCTCTCTCTCTCTCTCTCTCTCTCTCTCTCTCTCTCTCTCTCTCTCTCTCTCTCTCTCTCTCTCTCTCCAGTTCATTTCATTCGTTTCTTCTTGTGTCTGTCTGTCTGTCTGTCTGTATGTCTCTGTTTATCTGTCTGTCTGTCTGTCTGTACGTCTCTATCTGTATGTCTGTCTGTCTGTACGTCTCTATCTGTATGTCTGTATATTTATTTATTCATTCAT
>NC_087175.1:1087500-1090000 GCF_035594125.1 Scylla paramamosain | reverse complement strand
CAACATCATCATGGATAGAAGAGACTTCTACTCCCGCGTGCAAGAAACGCAAGAAGGTTTTGACGACTTTTTATGTGCTGTAAAGGAAATCGCCAATTTCTGTGACTTTTGCGACCAGTGCATAAACCATCAGCTGCGTGACAGAATTGTCGTTGGGACACGAGACGAAGTGGCTCTGAAACGCATGCTGGAAAACAAGAAACTCACCCTTGAAAACGCCATAGATATTTGCAGAGCATCAGAGAGCGCTAACCAGTGTAGTGCAGTACTAAGGGGCGGCTCTCACTCTTCGAGCCATGGTGTGAACGCTGTCTCGAACTACAGGAAGGGCAGTTTCGGGGCTCAAGCCCCACGGGCTGTTATCGTTGTGGCAAAGATTGTCGCAGTGACAAAAGGGGATGCCAGGCAATAGATAAAGTGTGTCGTAACTGCGGGAAAAGAGGGCATTTTGCGAGTGTATGTCAGCAGACAGTGAGGAAACGACGAGGAGCTTCGAGGAGTTCCTCAACTGTCTCTCCTCATCGCGGTGCAGGCCCGAGGCGGGGAGCCAGTGCCAGTGTATACCAGCTCTTATCAGGCGTATACACAAAGACGGTGACGGCACGACCTGCGCCCCAGGTGCTCATTACCGCCACACATCCCGCTGGAAGAGACAAGATTACGTGGACTCCTGACTCTGGGGCCGAAACGACCGTTATTGGCCTCGACACGGCAACACTCCTTGGAATCCCGCCCTCCAGCTTGGCGCCCGCTGATGGTGATGGACTTTATGCTGCCGGTAATCACCCCCTCACCTGTGTAGGAACTTTCTCGTCGCACTTGCAACTGGGCGACAGGGAAGCTGAGACTGTTGTGAGCGTGGTGAAGGAGGTGAAGGGGCGCTGCTTAGCTGGTACGATTCCATCGCTCTCGGAATCCTCCCGAAGATTTTCCGGCTCAAATCCGACCGCTACGCAGGGAAGAACAGCGCACCGGCAACAGCTCCATCAAGTACCCGACCGCCTCGCAGCCACCTCTATCTACGCCCACAGAAGTGATCAGCTGGCCTCATTCCTACGACCCAACGCCACAGCAGCGTGCGGGGCACGCTGCTGCTGTGATCAAGGCCTTTCCCAGCGTCTTCGAAGCAAAGGAAGGTTTACGTGCAATGGCTGGTGGATCCATGGCCATCGAGTTGACAGACGACGCTCGACCCTTCGCCGTAACAGCATCTCGTACAATCCCTTACAATTGGCGTGAAGAAATTAAGAGCCAGTTGGAAGAGCTGCTTAACAAGGGAATCATCGAGAGTGTGGACTACCCTACGGCATGGTGCCACCCCATCGTGCCTGTCCCAAAAAAGACATCTGGTGTAAGGCTGTGTGTTGACCTGACACGACTCAACCGTTACGTGAAGAGGCCCGTGTATCCAGTGCGCTCACCTCATGACGCCATCGCCTCGATCGGGACCGGAGCAGTTTGGTTCACCACTCTTGATGCCAAGATGGGGTATTTTCAAGTCCCCATTAGAGAAGAAGACCAGGATTTAACCTGCTTCATAACACCTTGGGGTCGGTACAAGTTTCGGCGAGCGGTTATGAGGGTCTCGTCTCGTCCGGAGACGAGTATAACCGTCGAGGAGACCAAGCTCTCGGCGACATACCTAACACCATCAAGATCGTGGACGACATCCTGGCCTATGACTCCACCTACAGTGCGCACTTAGCCCATGTCATTCAGATTGTGCGGCGGTGTGACCAGCACGGCATCACTCTCAACCCACGGAAGTTTACATTCGCGGAAAGAGTGGTAGATTACTGTGGTTACTCTGTTTCTGGACAAGGCTACACGACAGACTCAAAGAAAGTTAAGGCAATCTCTGACTTCCCACGACCACAGCACATCACCGACTTACGATCATTCATGGGTCTTACAAACCAGCTTGGAAGCTTTTCTCCTGCTGTGGCTGCAGCTGCACAACCCCTCAGAGATCTCTTACGCCCGAAGAACAGTTGGTGCTGGTCTCCTAACCATGAAGAGGCGTTTGAGAAGGTGAAACAGTGTCTCGTCAGCCCACCTGTCTTGGCATACTTCGACCCATCATTACCAACGATGCTACAGACTGACGCCTCAAGGATGCACGGATTTGGATTCGTTCTCCTGCAGAAGCACAGTGACCAGTGGAAGATGGTGCAATGCGGGTCAAGATTTGTTACAGACACAGAGAGCCGCTATGCAGTAATAGAGTTGGAAATGGCTGCAATCGTCTGGGCAGTCAGGAAATGTGGCACCTACCTGAAAGGACTCCCTCACTTCGATCTAGTGCTCGACCACCGCCCGCTGATACCTCTCCTCAATAGCAAGTTGTTGGGAGAAATAGAGAACCTGCGGCTGCAGCGCATGAGGAGAAGCTTGCTCAGTATTCTTTCACAGCAAGCTGGCAAAAGGGATCGACACACTGTGTGCCCGACGCCCTCTCACGTGCTCCAGTACAGGACCCAGTGGAGGAAGAGGATGCTGC
>NC_087175.1:1080000-1082500 GCF_035594125.1 Scylla paramamosain | reverse complement strand
GGAGGAGGAGGAGGAGGAGGAGGAGGAGGAGAAGGAGGAGGAGAAGGAGAAGTGTGTCACCCAAACAGAACAGATTGCACGCGGCACGAACACACACACACACGCACTCCTCCTCCTCCTCCTCCTCCCTAAAAAAAAGTCACTTAAATTTACTCTCCCCTTACCTGTACGCCCTTCGACACACACACACACACACACACACACACACACACACACACACACACACACACACACACACACACACACACACACACACACACACGTACGCGCGCACGCACACACGCATCTATAATCACTACACAACATCCCACGCCCACCAGATGCCGCTCTCTCTCTCTCTCTCTCTCTCTCTCTCTCTCTCTCTCTCTCTCTCTCTCTCTCTCTCTCTCTCTCTCTCTTACCTTGAGCGTATCTGGAGAGAAGCAGGAAGGAGAAAAGGAAGGCAGAAGAAGGGAGGGAGGGTGGCAAGGAGGGGAGGGAGGGAGGAAAGGGGGAGGAGGGGATCTTTGTTATGGTTAGGTGATATGGGAAGCAGTGATTGAGGGAGGGAGGGAGGGAGGGAAGGGGGTGAGGGAGGAAGGGAGGGAGGGAGGGAAGGGGGTGAGGGAGAGAAGGGAAGGAAGGAGAGGGAGGATTAGAATGCAGAAGAAAATGAGAGAGAGAGAGAGAGAGAGAGAGAGAGAGAGAGAGAGAGAGAGAGAGAGAGAGAGAGAGAGAGAGAGAGAGAGAGAGAGAGAGAGAGAGGCGTGTGAAAGTGATAAAATGAAAAAAAAATAAATAAATGAAGGAAAGAAAGGAAGAAAAGGAGAAAAGGAAGAAAAATTATGATAAATGAGAATACCTAATAAATGGAGGTTAAGGGCAAGAATGATAAAGAAGGAAGAAGAAATATTAATGAAGGAAGAGAGAGAGAGAGAGAGAGAGAGAGAGAGAGAGAGAGAGAGAGAGAGAGAGAGAGAGAGAGAGAGAGAGAGATGAATACAAGGTTATTTCAATTTCTCTTCGTCTGTTTGTTGGTTTGTCTGTCTGTCTGTGTAGCTGTCTGTCTGTCTGTCTATCTATCTATCTGTCTGTCTATTTCTCTATCTATCTATCTATATGTTTATCTATCTCTATAACTATTTATATAACTGTCTGTCTGTCTGTCTCTCACAAACAAGAGAAAAATAATAAAACTAATAATAATAATAATAATAATAATAATAAAAATAATAATAATAATAATAATAATAATAATAATAACAACAACAATAATAACAGAAAAGGAAACACACACACACACACACACACACACACACACACACACACACACACACACACACCTGTCCCCGCCACGCTAAGCATTTCCTGAGTCGTAGAGGAAATAGACAAGGTAATGAGGGAGCGACCACAGGTAAGACAAGACAGGTAGGAAACAAGGGAAGGGGGAAAAAGACAGGTGGGAAACACAGAAAGGGGAAAATAAAGGTGGGAAAGAAGGACAATGGGGAAATAGGAAGGAAAAGAGACAGGTGGGAAAATACAGGTAGCAAAACTGACAGGTAGGAAAAAGTAGAGGAAAATACAGGTGGGGAAAATAGACATATGTAAACAGACAGGTATAGGAAACAAGAGGAAGGGGAAATAGATGGAAAAAAAAACTGACAGGTGGGAAAGAAGGAAAAATACAGGTATGTGTGTGTGTGTTGGGGAGAATATTCAGACAGACAGACAGACAGACAGACAGACAGACAGACAGACACACACACACACACACACACACACACACACACACAGGAAAGCCACCATATACAGCACAAGGAGCCCAGGTAGGTATTGCAGGTAAGCAGGTGAGGCAGGCAGAAAGGTTGCCTACCCTAACCTAACCTCACCTCTTGAAGGAAAAAAGAGAAAGTAATTTTTTTCCACTTGTCATCATTCTGACTCGAAAGAAACCTTGATGCTTTAATTACGGAGGGAGGGAGAGAGAGAGAGAGAGAGAGAGAGAGAGAGAGAGAGAGAGAGAGAGAGAGAGAGAGAGAGAGAGAGAGAGAGAGAGAGAGAGAGAGAGAGAGATCACAGCAATATTTTTTTTTGTTTTTGAGAAGGTACGAGTAATATTTAAGCATTTAGTGTGCATGCATACATACATACATACATACATACATACATACACAGAAGAGTATACAAATGGTATCTTAGTGAGTGAGTGAGTGAGTGTGTGAGCGAGTGACTGACTGAATGACCTAACAACTAACCGACAGAGAGAGAGAGAGAGAGAGAGAGAGAGAGAGAGAGAGAGAGAGAGAGAGAGAGAGAGAGAGAGAGAGAGAGAGAGAGAGAGAGAGAGAGAGAGAGAGAGAGAGAGAGAGAGAGAAATCTTTACCTAAACTTTCCCTTCAACACACACACACACACACACACACACACACACACACACACACACACACACACACACACACACACACACCCTTTCTCTATTTCCCTCCATCCCTCTTCCCAATAACACCCTCCCTTTTTT
>NC_087175.1:1065000-1067500 GCF_035594125.1 Scylla paramamosain | reverse complement strand
GAGGAGGTTAAAACTGTGATATAAGGAAAATTTAAGGAAAGAGGAAGAGGAAGAACAAAAGGAGGAGGAGGAGGAAGAGGAGGAGGAGGAAAAAAAGGACAAAAACAAACGAAAGATGAGGAAGAGGAAGAAGAGGATGAGGAATAAAAAAGAGGAAAAAAAGATGAAAAACGAGAGAGAGAGAGAGAGAGAGAGAGAGAGAGAGAGAGAGAGAGAGAGAGAGAGAGAGAGAGAGAGAGAGAGAGAGAGAGAGAGAGAGAGAGAGAGAGAGAATAAAAACAAATACATTAAATATATCTTTCATTTCTCTACTCTTCCCCTTCTATCCCCTCTCCCTCATTAATTGCCCCATTCCCTCCTCCTCCTCCCGTCACTCCTCTATCCCTCACGCCCAAACTACATAATTCCCCCCCTCTCTCTCTCTCTCTCTCTCTCTCTCTCTCTCTCTCTCTCTCTCTCATCCTTTCTTATATTGTCCAACCATCCATTCATTCCTCCTTCTCTTCCTCTTCCTTTTTCCTCTTCTTTCTCCTTCTCCTCTTCCTCCTCTGCAGATCTTAATTTTTCTCCCTCTTCTTCCCTCTCTTCCTCCCCTCACTCGTCCCCTCTTCCTTTCCCTCTCACTTTTTCCTCCTCCTTCCCTCCTTCCCATCCTCCTCCTTTCTTCTCATATACCTTCTAGCGTTCACCACATCCCTTCCTCCTCCTCCTCCTCCTCCTCCTCCTCCTCCTCTTCCTCCGTCGCCTTAAGCATTACCTGAGCTGACAGGAAACAGGTAGAATTCAAAAGACAGTAGTAGTAGTAGTAGTAGTAGTAGTAGTAGTAGTAGTAGTAGTAGTAGTAGTAGTAGTAGTAATAGTAGTAGTAGTAGTAGTGGTAGTTGTTGTTGTAGTTTTTATCTGATTTCAATAGGAAATAATGAGAGAGAGAGAGAGAGAGAGAGAGAGAGAGAGAGAGAGAGAGAGAGAGAGAGAGAGAGAGAGAGAGAGAGAGAGAGAGAGACCGCTGGAAGGAGGGGAAGCGACAGGAAGAAGAAAGGGAAGAAGAAAACATAGAGAGAGAGAGAGAGAGAGAGAGAGAGAGAGAGAGAGAGAGAGAGAGAGAGAGAGAGAGAGAGAGAGAGAGAGAGAGAGAGAGAGAGAGAGAGAGAGAGAGAGAGAGAGAGAGAGCGTAATAAATAAATAAAAAAGAACGAATAAAATGTACATGACAACTATTTAAATACGAGAAAAAAAAATTCTTAACATTTACCACCACCACCACCACCACCACCACCAGAGAGGGAGGTTTACCGCATTCAGAGGGACACGTGAATTAACGCCTATTTACTGTACATTATAACTCTCTATTAACCACCCCCTACTCGTCCCCCCTCTATATTTCATCATTATTCTCTTATTACACCAACACCAAGCAATGGCGGATACATCTGGCCAGCACACGTGAAACGCAGACATGTAGCTTAATTTTGAGACGCGTTTGCCTTGTAATAAGTGAGAAATAAAGCAAATATTAGCTGATAATACTGACGATCTGCCTGTACCCCAGCTGAAAGTTTGTTTACATATTGACGATCCTGCAATATCTGGCTACATTTCCAGCTGTTTACTCAGATGTAAAGAAAACCGAAAAATAAATCAATAACTTTAAAAAACTACCCAAATAACGAATAATAAAGTTTAAGTTAACAACAAACACTGCAGGGCAAGGGATGGAGGTCAGGTTGTGTGAGGCAGGCAGGTACTCGGGCACTACACTGAAGTAGCCGTGCCTCCCTGCTGCTGCCTGCTGGTGCTTGCTGCAAAAGGAAGCTGCCGGGAATATGGAAACACTGATCACTAACTAGAGTGTGTAGCAAAACTGATTGACTGACCAGTGCTGACCAACACACTCCACCCCCCTTTCTCTCTCTCTCTCTCTCTCTCTCTCTCTCTCTCTCTCTCTCTCTTATATGGAATCTATCCCACATCAATTTTGCGTGTCAGTGTGCATGAGAGAGAGAGAGAGAGAGAGAGAGAGAGAGAGAGAGAGAGAGAGAGAGAGAGAGAGAGAGAGAGAGAGAGAGAGAGAGAGTCAGTGGAAAGGAAGCTATAGAAATATGAATTTCATTAAGTGCATTCTCTCTCTTTCCTCATCTTTCTTCTCCTGTACCTGCTCCTTCGTCTCCTCTTCCTCCTCCTCCTTTTTTTCCCCTACCACTTATATTAATATTCATCTCTCTCTCTCTCTCTCTCTCTCTCTCTCTCTCTCTCTCTCTCTCTCTCTCTCTCTCTCTCTCTCTCATTTATGTATTACTTTTACAACACACCCTCTCCTCCTCCTCCTCCTCCTCCTTTTCCTCTCCCTCCTCCTCCTCCTCCTCCTCGCGTGCAGTCACTACCCCGCGCGGCCCTCCCAAAAATCGACAGATTGACCAGCCTTCCCTATATTGCGCAGCGCTTTTTTCTATTTTTTTTTATTATCATTTTCCGTAAGTGGAGTGGTGGTGGTGGTGGTCTC
>NC_087175.1:1055000-1057500 GCF_035594125.1 Scylla paramamosain | reverse complement strand
ATTCTTGCTGTTTCATAGTAAAGAAAGGAGGAGGAGGAGGAGGAGGAGGAGGAGGAGGAGGAGGAGGAGGAGGAGGAGGAGGAGGTGAAGAAATGAAAGAATAAAATAGATAAGCACACACACACACACACACACACACATCTCTCTCTCTCTCTCTCTCTCTCTCTCTCTCTCTCTCTCTCTCTCTCTCTCTCTCTATTTCAATTATTTCTCTCTTTTGTGTCTTTTGTGCTCTCTCTCTCCCACTTCACTTTAATTTCGTGGGAAAGGTGGAAAAGGGAGAGGGAGGGAGAGGGAGAGGGAAGGAATGAGGAAGAAGGGAGAAAGAAAGAGAAGAGAGAGAAAAAAGAGAAAAGGGTTTAACCAATAACACGCCCCATCTCATCCTATCCATTGAGAGAGAGAGAGAGAGAGAGAGAGAGAGAGAGAGAGAGAGAGAGAGAGAGAGAGAGAGAGAGAGAGAGAGAGAGAGAGAGAGAGAGAGAGTCAGCACAAAACAAAATTACCTTACCTGTCTGAAAATTTTACACGTTCAGCTTAAATCTTAATTAGCCATACCTGTGTGTGTGTGTGTGTGTGTGTGTGTGTGTGTGTGTGTGTGTGTGTGTGTGTGTGTGTGTGTGTGTGCTTATCTATCTATCTATGCCTCTCTCTCTCTCTCTCTCTCTCTCTTGCAAGACTTCACCGAGCCAAAAGCTAAAAGGTGAAAAGAGAGAGAGAGAGAGAGAGAGAGAGAGAGAGAGAGAGAGAGAGAGAGAGAGAGAGAGAGAGAGAGAGAGAGAGAGAGAGAGGAGAAAGGTCACATTTTGAACTGTGAGAGGTGAAGCCACTTGAGTGAGAGAGAGAGACAGTGAGAGAGTGAGTGAGTGAGTGTCGAAGTGAGAGAATGTGAGAGTGAAGTGAGTGAGAGAGTGAGTGAGAAAAGACAGTGTGAGAAAGTGGACACATTCGAGACAGGAAGAGAGAGAGAGAGAGAGAGAGAGAGAGAGAGAGAGAGAGAGAGAGAGAGAGAGAGAGAGAGAGAGAGAGAGAGAGAGAGAGAGAGAGAGAGACGCTCAATATACAACAAAACAAGATAAAGAAATATTTAACTGATTACTCTCTCTCTCTCTCTCTCTCTCTCTCTCTCTCTCTCTCTCTCTCTCTCTCTCTCTCTCTCTCTCTCTCTCCCTTTCCTTCACCTTTTCTTCCCTACATTCCTTCATCTCTCCCTCCTCATCTCCCTTCCCTTTCTTCTCTCCCTCTCTCACTCCTCTCCCTCTCCCTCTTTCAGACCTTGATACACAGAGCAGCAGCTGCTTACCGGGCAGAGGGAGAGGGAGAGGGAGAGGGAGAGGGAGAGAGAGAGAGAGAGAGAGAGAGGAAAGATGTGCCACGCGCGAGATGAGGGAGTGTCCAGCTCTCTCTCTCTCTCTCTCTCTCTCTCTCTCTCTCTCTCTCTCTCTCTCTCTCTCTCTCTCTCTCTCTTCTGCATATAAATTCCTCATAACTGTCAGAGAGAGAGAGAGAGAGAGAGAGAGAGAGAGAGAGAGAGAGAGAGAGAGAGAGAGAGAGAGAGAGAGAGTTATGTTATTTAAAATCTTTGAGCTTCTTATTTGTATTGTGAAGATTCTCTCTCTCTCTCTCTCTCTCTCTCTCTCTCTCTCTCTCTCTCTCTCTCTCTCTCTCTCTCTCTCTCTCTCTCAAGGTTACGTCGCTGATAAATAGATTAGATGTGGGATGCTCCTTTCAAGATGTCTGTGTGTGTGTGTGTGTGTGTGTGTGTGTGTGTGTGTGTGTGTGTGTGTGTGTGTGTCTGGGTGTGTGTGTGTGCGTGTCTTGTCATTGACTGATAGACTGGTGGGTGGTAGAGTAGTAGTAGTAGTAGTAGTAGTAGTAGTAGTAGTAGTAGTAGTAGTAGTTGTTGTTGTTGTTTGCCTTTTTGTTGTAGTTTTGTAGTCATTATTATTATTGTTGGTGGTGGTAGTGGTGGTAGTAGTAGTAGTAGTAGTAGTAGTAGTAGTAGTAGTAGTAGTAGTAGTAGTAGTAGTAGTAGTAGTAGTAGTAGTAGTAGTAGTAGTAGTAGTAGTTTTGACATGTATAAAAATCCAATAAAAAAGGAAGAAAATAACAATAACACAAAAAAGAACAAGAAGAACAAGAAGAACAAGAAGAACAAGAACAAGAAGAAGAGGAAGAAGATAAAGAAGCACAGACTGAGGAGAGGTAGAGATCATAAATTTCTTAGTACTTTTAAAACCCTCCTCCTCCTCCTCCTCCTCCTCCTCCTCCTCTTCTCCTCCTCCTTCACGGGACAGCTGTAAGGCGAACGTGTATTCAATGAGAGACAGTGATTATCTCCTCCTCCTCCTCCTCCTCCTCCTCCTCCTCCTCCATATCTTCTCCCTTCTCCTCCACCTCCTCCTCCTCCTCCTTTTCTTGTCTCAGTTTGGTATTAGAATATGAGTAAACATAGAGAGAGAGAGAGAGAGAGAGAGAGAGAGAGAGAGAGAGAGAGAGA
>NC_087175.1:1045000-1047500 GCF_035594125.1 Scylla paramamosain | reverse complement strand
AATCAGAAAACATGGCGCCAACGTGTGCACATCAGGAAAACGTACACGTGTATACATAATGTGTATGTGTGTGTGTGTGTGTGTGTGTGTGTGTGTGTGTGTGTGTGTGTGTGTGTGTGTGTGTGTGTGTGTGTGTTTGTTTCATTACGATTAGTGGAAAAATTTATCCGTTCATTAATTTTACGTTGAGAGAGAGAGAGAGAGAGAGAGAGAGAGAGAGAGAGAGAGAGAGAGAGAGAGAGAGAGAGAGAGAGAGAGAGAGAGAGAGAGAGAGAGAGAGAGAGAGAGAGAGAGACAAAAACTATTACTATTACTCTTACTACTACAACTACAACCACAACAATAACTAGTAGTAGTAGTAGTAGTAGTAGCAAGAATAATGATAGTAAATAACAATAATAATAATGATAGTAGTAATAGTAGTAGTAGTAGTAGTAGTAGTAGTAGTAGTAGTAGTAGTAGTAGTAATAATAATAATAATAATAATAATAATAATAATAATAATAATAATAATAATAATAATAATAATAATAATAATAACACCAACAACAACAAAAACCATGACCTTTATCAAGAGGAGGTCAAAGGAAGGTCAAGAAGAAAAGGGACCTGTTATTAGCCACTTATCTGATGCAGGAGGAGGAGGAGGAGGAGGAGGAGGAGGAGGAGGAGGAGGAGGAGGAGGAGAGGAGGTGGAGGAGGAGGAGGACATGAGAAAGTGGAAGAAGTATAGCCATGAAGAGAGAGGAGTTAGTGGAGGAGGAGGAGGAGGAGGAGGAGGAGGAGGAGGAGGAGGAGGAGGAGGAGGAGGAGGAGGAGGAGGAGGAGGAATTAAGAGTCCTAGTATTTCTTGGAGGTGATGGGTAGAAGACAGGAGGAGGAGGAGGAGGAGGAGGAGGAGGAGGAGGAGGAGGAGGAGGAGGAGGAGGAGGGAGTCTCATAATGTTCCTACTTAGGAGATGAAGGAGAGAGAGAGAGAGAGAGAGAGAGAGAGAGAGAGAGAGAGAGAGAGAGAGAGAGAGAGAGAGAGAGAGAGAGAGAGAGAGAGAGAGAGAGAGAAAGGAAATAAGTCCTCAACATATACAAACACGGAAAATAGACATATTATCTCTCTCTCTCTCTCTCTCTCTCTCTCTCTCTCTCTCTCTCTCTCTCTCTCTCACGCAGTATCACATTGCAAGCAAGCGAAAGAGGTCAGAGAGAGAGAGAGAGAGAGAGAGAGAGAGAGAGAGAGAGAGAGAGAGAGAGAGAGAGAGAGAGAGAGAGAGAGAGAGAGAGAGAGAGAGAGAGAGAGAGAAATTCACACACATACACACATATAACTAAACCATGTATGCATGTACGTGTGTGTGTGTGTGTGTGTGTGTGTGTGTGTGTGTGTGTGTGTGTGTGTGTGTGTGTGTGTGTGTGTGTGTGTGTGTGTGGCCGCGCGCAGGCGTACTCCGAAACGCGACCAGTACAGGAATTAAAACCATTCTATTTCCGCCACAAACACACACACACACACACCAGTCCCTCTCCCTCTCTCCCAGGTACTCACACACACACACACACACACACACACACACACACACACAGGTAATGACTCCCACCTGTGCACAACAATTTCCTCTCCCTGCCAAGGACGGGGTACCAGAACTCTCCCACGGTAGTTGGCAGGATGTGAGGGAGGGGGTGGGGGGAGGGTGGAAGGAAGGAAGAGTGTAAGGAAGGAAGGAGATAAGGAGTGGCAGTGGATAAGAAAGAAGGAAGAGAGGGGAAGAAGTGAGGGGAAGAATAGAGGGGAAGAAGTGGATGTAGAAGAAGGAAAAAAAGGAGAGGTGGAAGGAACCGTGGATGGAAAAAGAGGGAAAGACGGAGAGGGTGTATGGAAAAAGTGGATGAGAGGGGAAGTGAGAGGGGTAAAGGGGAAAAAAGCATAAGAAGGAAATAATGAATAAAAGAGAGAGGGATAAGGAAAACAAGATGGAAAAGAAAGAAATGAAGTGATGAAAGAAAAGGGAGGAAAAGGAAGGGGAAATTGAAGGTAAACTGGAAGAAAAAGGGAGGAGAAGGAGGAGGAGGAAGGGAAAGAGAAAAAGGAAAGTTTGAAGATGAAGGAGATAAGGAGACGAAGAAAATGAGAGATAAGAAATGTAAAAAGTAAAAGAAAGGAGGAAAGGACATAAGGAGGGAGGGAAAACGGAAAAAGAAATAAAGAAGGAAAAGGAAGGAAAAAGAGAAACAAAAATAAAAATATGAGAGAGAGAGAGAGAGAGAGAGAGAGAGAGAGAGAGAGAGAGAGAGAGAGAGAGAGAGAGAGAGAGAGAGAGAGAGAGAGAGAGAGAGAGAGAGAGAGAGAACCATAACACCACTACTGACACACTCCTCCCAATATCCTCCTCTTCCTCCTCCTCCTCCTCCTCAATCACTCTCTTCCGTAGGTCAGTCCGCTCCCCCCCCCCCAAATTTCCCACCCCACCCGTGACCTCTGACCGCCCCACGCCCAGAGGTCACAGGT
>NC_087175.1:1035000-1040000 GCF_035594125.1 Scylla paramamosain | reverse complement strand
AAACAAATAAATAAATAAATAAATAAATAAACAAACAAATAAACAAACAAAGAAAAGAAAAGAAAGCGAAAAAGAAAGTAAAAGAAGAAAAGACAAAAAATAAACAAAATAAGAGAAAGAATGAAAGAGAAAGAAAGAAAGAAAGAAAGAAAGAAAGAAAGAGAGAAAGAAAGAAAGAGATAAATAAACAAATGAAAACAAACACAATAACAGGAGGGACCGTGTAAGACTTCGTACCTCGAGGCAAGAGTGTCGTACTTGTTGTTGTTGTTGTTGTTGTTGTTGTTGTTTGTTTGCTTGTTTAAATATAAGCAACACACTTTTCCTATTATTTGTTTGTTTTTATTATCATTATTGCGTTATTCATTTTATCTTGTCATTTATTTTATTTATTTATTTTCTATTTACTCTTATTTATTTATTTATTTATCGTTTATTTCATTGTTTTATTTCTTCCATCTTGCAAACTTTAAAATTATCGTATATATCTTTTTTTATCTTCGTCAAATTTCTTGTCTTTTCTTTTATTTTCTTTTTTGTTTTCTTTTGTTTTGATTCTCATTCGTTTTATGTTACCTCAAATTCCTCCTCCTCTTCTTCCTCTTCCTCATTCTCTTCTTCCTTCTTGGATTTTTCCAGTATTATTTCTTACACGTGGTTTTCCCTCCTCCTCCTCTCCACCTCCTCCTCTTTGTCCACCCACCTACTCTCCTCCTCCTTCCATTTTTTCCTTCATTTTATCTCACAAAGTTCTTCTCCCCCCTTCCTCCTCTTCCTCCTCCTCCTTTTGTCCTCGATCTGCGTAAACAAAGCCACAAATTAACACACACACACACACACACACACACACACACACACACACACACACACACACACACTAAATCACACACACACATAGTTATTATTATTATTATCATTTCAATTTCGAGATATTTACACAATTTCTTTTATTATTACTTCCACGACTACCTGTCCTACCTGCGCGCGCCCTTTAATTACAGGTAAGACCACTGGGGGCTTACCTGAGGAGGGGGGAGAGGGGAAAACAAGGCAAAAGTTGATATGTGTATTTGTTAAGATTGGGAGAGGATGAGGAGAAGGAAGAGGAGGAGAGGGGGGTGATGGGGAGAGGAGGAAAGGGGGAGAAAGGGGGAAGATGGAAAAACAAGATGTAGTAATATATATTAGTAAAGCTTAGGAGAGGAAGAGGAACAGGAGGAGGAAGAGGGGGAAGGGGTGAGGGGAGGAGGTGGGGAGGGGAGTTGAGGGGTTGGGGAAACACTACTTGGATTGTATGTATTTGTAAAGATTGGGAGGAGGAGGAGGAGGAGGAGGAGGAGGAGGAGGAGAAAGTATGGGAAATTTGAAGAGGGAAGAGATGGGAGAGGAAAGTGAGGAGAGGAAAACGAAGGAAGGGGAAGAGAAGGGAAAAGAAAATAGAGGAAAGAAGAAGAGAAAGAAGGAAAAGAGCAAGAACACTGAGAAGGATGAAGGGAGAAAAGGAAACAAGGAAGAAGCAAAAGAAAGGAAGAGAAAAATAAGAGGAAGAGGCAAGAAGAATAAGAGAAAGGAGAGAAAAAGTAAAAAAAAAATTTAAAACGAAAAAAAAAATAAGGAGAGGAGCAAGGAGGGGAGAGGGGAGAAGAAAGAGAGGTGAGAGAGGAAAAAGAAAGGGGAGGAAAGAAAGAAAGGAAAAAGAAAATAAAGTAAAAAAAAAAAAATTGCGGGGAGGGGAGAGAGAGAGAGAGTGGGGGAGAAAAGGGGAGAGGGGAGAGAATAAGCCTTGAAATGCCACAGGTAAGACTTAAGGCCAGGTGGGGCACTCTTTGGGCTCTTAATTAGGTGCAGGTGAGGGGGAGAGGGGAGAGGGGAGAGGGGTAAAGGATTGAAGGGGAAGCATGATCTGTATTCGGGGACTGTATTGTGGGGAGAGGGGGAGAGGAGGGGAGGGGGAGAGGGGAGGGAGGGAGGGAAGGGGGAAGGGAGAGAAGAGAGGAGGGGAGAGAGAGAGAGAATATTAATAGATAAAAAATAAATGAAAAAAAATTAACCTCTCTCTCTCTCTCTCTCTCTCTCTCTCTCTCTCTCTCTCTCTCTCTCTCTCTCACAAATCGCATTATTCTCTCCTTTCATTCTTCTCCTCTTTCATCCACTCTCCTATTCATTATCTTCTTTTCTTTCTTTCTCCCTCTCCCTCCCTCCTCTCCCCTTCTCTCCTCTCTCCCTTCCCCCTTCCAGGAATTACCCTGCATCCGATCTTCTGGGAGAGGGAGAGGGAGAGAGAGAGAGAGAGAGAGAGAGAGAGAGAGAGAGAGAGAGAGAGAGAGAGAGAGAGAGAGAGAGAGAGAGAGAGAGAGAGAAGGGGAAAGAGATTAAGGTTATGTTGGGAAATTTGCTCTCTCTCTCTCTCTCTCTCTCTCTCTCTCTCTCTCTCTCTCTCTCTCTCTCTCTCTAATGTATTTTATTATGTTAATGTTCCTTTATTTCATTTTATTTCTTTTTTCTTTTTTATTTATTTAAGCAAAAGTGTGTGTGTGTGTGTGTGTGTGTGTGTGTGTGTGTGTGTGTGTGTGTGTGTGTGTGTGTGTGTGTGTGTGTGTGTGTGTGTGTGTGTGTGTGTGTGTGTGTGTGTGTGTACTTAGATGTATTCTTTTCACTTTCTCCTCCTCCTCCTTCTCCTTCTCCTCCTCTTTCTTCTCCTCCTCCTCCTCCTCCTCCTTTCTTCCGTGTTCATTATATTAGGTCAAGCATAAATGGAATTCTCTCTCTCTCTCTTTTTCTTTCTCTTTCTTTCTTTCTCTCTTTTTTCTTTCTTTCATTGTCTATTAACTTATTCTTTCATGCATTTATTTACTTATTCATCCTCTTGTGTCTGTCTGTCTGTCTGTCTGTCTGTCTGTCTGTCTGTCTGTCTGTCTGTATGTATGTACGAGTCTCTGTCTGTCTGTCTGTCTGTCTGTCTGTATGTATGTATGTATGTACGAGTCTGTCTGTCTGTCTGAATATTTGTCTGTCTGTCTATATGAGAGAGAGAGAGAGAGAGAGAGAGAGAGAGAGAGAGAGAGAGAGAGAGAGAGAGAGAGAGAGAGAGAGAGAGAGAGAGAGAGAGAGCAAACACAGACAGACATTATCGATTTCTCTCTCTCTCTCTCTCTCTCTCTCTCTCTCTCTCTCTCTCTCTCTCTCTCTCTCTCTCTTCTGTACCCTATTCCTTACCTTCTCTCCTCCCTCCTCCTCCTCCTCTCCTCCTCCTCCTCCTCCTCCCTTCGGCATTAGAGGCGATCAAATAGTGGGGGGAAAAAAGGTAGGAAAGAGAGAGAGGAAAGAAAGGAAGGATAAAGAGAAAATTCCCAAAGAAAAGATGAGAAACAAGGGAATGAGGGAGAAGGAAAGAGAAAGAGGGGAAAAGAGAAATAGGGGAAGAGGAAGAGGGGAAGAGAAGAAAGGGTATTAATAAAAGAGGTGGAAAGGAAATGGAGGGGAAATAAAATGAATAAGGGATAATTGAGGGAAATTTGATGACTGTGTTTTAGGAAGTGGAGGGGAAAAAAGAAGAGGGGGAATAAAGGAGAGGGGAAGGATTTGTATGTGAAGGGAAAAGGAGGAGAGGAAAGACAGGAGAGGGGAAACTTTAAAGAAAATTGGGAAGGATAAAGGGAAAGAAATGAAAAAAAAAAAAATTAAAGACATAATTGAAAAGAAAATAAATAAAACAGGAAATGGAAAAAAATAAATAAAAGAAAGAAAGGAGATAAGAAAGATTGATAACAGAAGAAAAGAAAAATGTTTAAAGACAAAAAAAAAAGAAAAAAGGAAAAAAATAAAAAAATAAACAAGAAACCTTATGAGAGAGAGAGAGAGAGAGAGAGAGAGAGAGAGAGAGAGAGAGAGAGAGAGAGAGAGAGAGAGAGAGAGAGAGAGAGAGAGAGAGAGAGAGTACAATAGAAACGCTCAGGTGTGGTGTGTCTCAGGTGATCTAATTAACACACACACACACACACACACACACACACACACACACACACACACACACACACACACACACACACACACACACACACACACAACGTTCAATTAGTTTAATCTCGCGTATAATAATAATCAACAGTAATGTTTTGAAGGATAAGCAGTAATGGAATTGAGAGGAGGAGGAGGAGGAGGAGGAGGAGGAGGAGGAGGAGGAGGAGGAGGAGGAGGAGGATGAAAGAGAAGAATAAGAAGTAGCAACAACAACACCTGGGAAGAGAAAGAGGAAGAGGAGGAGGAGAAAAGAAAGAGGAAATGAAAAAGAATATGAAAGGTTGAAAAGAAAAAGATAAGTAAAAGCAACCAAGAAAGAAACGAAGAACGAGAATAGGAAGAAAAGAACAAGAAGATAAACGAAGAACAGGAAAGAAGAAAAGAACAAGAAGATAAATGAAGAACAAGAAAAAGAAGAAAAATAAGAAAAACGAACAAGAAAAACGAAGAACAAGAAAAAGAAGAAAAAGAACAAAAAGAAAACAAAGAACAAGAAAAAGAAGAAAAGAACAAGAAGAAAACGAAGAACAAGAAAAAGAAGAAAAGAACAAGAAGAAAACGAAGAACAAGAAAAAGAAGAAAAAAAGAACAAGAAAACAACAACTATTCCTCCTTATACCACCACCACCACCACCACCACCACCACCACCACCACCACCACCACCACAACAACAACAACAACAACAACAAATCTTCACAGACCGGTTTATTCTTCTGACGTAAAACAAAGAAAGAATAAAAAAATAAATAAATAAATATATAATTGGATTTTACTTTTACTCCTCCTCCTCCTCCACATCCTCTTTTTCTTCTTCTCTCCCTCCTTGTTCTCCTTTTACTTCTCCTGTTTTATCACCGTTTCCCTTTTTTCCATACTCTCTCTCTCTCTCTCTCTCTCTCTCTCTCTCTCTCTCTCTCTCTCTCTCTCTCTCTCTCTCTCTCTCTCTCTTCTATTTCCTTCCCTTCCCTTCCTCATATGC
>NC_087175.1:1000000-1010000 GCF_035594125.1 Scylla paramamosain | reverse complement strand
AGTCTTAATACACCTCTCCATTCCACCATCACCCCTCCCTCTCACCCCACACCCTCACCCCATCACCCTTCCCTCTTACCCCCACCCCATCACCCTTCCCTCTTACCTCCCACCCCATCACCCCTCCCTATCACCCCACACCCTCACCCTATCATCCTAAACTCTCACCCTCACCCCCATCACCCCTCCCTTTCACCCCACACCCCCAGCCTCCTCCCCCACAACTCATCAGTCCCAATCAGCTCTCCTCCCCCCTCCGCCAATCAGCCGCCACTAAATGCAGGTGAGAGCGCCAATTACATCGTTACAGGCAGCACGTTGTAATTGGCAGGGCGTCACTAACAACCACACCACTAACAGACAGTAGTAGTAACAAGGACTAACAAGCATTGACAAGGCCGGTAATAAGGACAGTAGCGAGACCTAACTAGCTCATTAATAGAGAGAGGACAAAAACACTAACTACTTCATTAATAGAGAGGACAAAAACACTAACTAGCACATTAATAAAGAGGATAAGAACACTAACAAGCAACAACAAGCAGTAATAGAAAACAAGAACAAGAACAACAACAACAACAACAACAACAACAACAACAACAACAACGATGACAAGAACAATACCTACCTAACAAACACACTGAACAGCCACTAACAAGCATACAAACATACTGACAGACAGGTAACAGCCACTAACAAGCACAGGGCAATTGAAAACCCATTAATTAAGGTACTGTCTCACCTGGCCTCGTTAACCTTCCCAACTCCCTCCCCCCAAATGTCATTACCTGTCTCTCAGCCCCCCGCCAGGTGATACCTCCTCTCCCCCCGCCAGGTAAGTCCCCACCCTCCTCCCCCACCACTCCTTCGTCCAGGTGAGGCATTTTATTAATTATCTCGGCCAGGTAAGTACAAAAAATAGATAAATTAATGTTTTGTTTTTTTTTGTCTTCTGTACAGGTAAGTTTTTATTTACCTTTATTTTATTTTATTTATTTATTTATTTTCATTTAGATTTTATTTAGATTTGGTGAGCTTTTATTTATCTATGTATTTTATTTATCTATTTATTTTGTTGTTTATTACTTCATTTATTTTTTTCACTTTTTTTTCACGTAATTGTTATCATTCTTATTCTTCTTCTTCCTCTATCACCACCACCACCACCACCACCACCACCACCACCACTACTACTACTACTACTACTAGTCACTCCTACAATCACTATATCACTGTACTAACATTTTTGAGAGAGAGAGAGAGAGAGAGAGAGAGAGAGAGAGAGAGAGAGAGAGAGAGAGAGAGAGAGAGAGAGAGAGAGAGAGATAGTAATGATGATGAAGTCTCAAGCTGACTCACTGATTCGTCAACGTCTCGCTCTGAGAGAGAGAGAGAGAGAGAGAGAGAGAGAGAGAGAGAGAGAGAGAGAGAGAGAGAGAGAGAGAGAGAGAGAGAGAGAGAGGTTTTGAAACACGTTACCACTGTCCTAATTAGAAATTCTCTCTCTCTCTCTCTCTCTCTCTCTCTCTCTCTCTCTCTCTCTCTCTCTCTCTCTCTCTCTCTCTTATCTGTCGGTACATACGCATTACTTACTATCTCTCTCTCTATCTCTCTCATCTTTATCTTTCTTTATCTCATTCATATTAAAGAACGTAACAAAATCATACATACATAGATTCTCTCTCTCTCTCTCTCTCTCTCTCTCTCTCTCTCTCTCTCTCTCTGGCTGGAGATAAAATGCAATGGGGGGAGAGAGAGAGAGAGAGAGAGAGAGAGAGAGAGAGAGAGAGAGAGAGAGAGAGAGAGAGAGAGAGAGAGAGAGAGAGAGAGAGAGAGAGAGAGAGAGAGAGAGAATAATGACAATAAAGAGGAATAAGAAAAAAATAGGAAAAGGAAGAGGAAGAAAAATAAAAGGATAAAAAAAATAGAGATTGAAAGAGAATAAAGATTAACAAAAGAGAAGAGGAAAGAGAGAGAGAGAGGGAGAAAGGCGAAAAAAGATGAATGAAAAGAAAGAAGAAAGAAAAGGGAGACGAAAAGGGAGAAGGGAGGGAGGGAGGGAGGGAGGAAGAGAGAGAGAGAGAGGGAGAGGAAGGAGAGGGAGAGGGGAGGTAAGATATCCGACCCTTGCAAACATTGAATATACTTACCCCCTTCCCTCTCCCCCTCTCCCTCTCCCTCTCTCCCTTCACTCTCCCTGCAGACACATGATACCGCCTGCAACAAGAAGGAGAGGGAGAGAGAGGGAGAGGGGTCCAGGTTGACAGCGAGGTGTGAGAGGTGAGAGAATGGTGACAAAAAGAGAGTGAGAGAGTGAGAGAGTGAGAGAGAGAGCGAGTGAGTAACATAATTGATATAAAAAGGGTATGCAGTTAAGAGAGAGAGAGAGAGAACGAGAGAGGGAGAGAGAGAGAAAGGGTGTTAGACTAGAAAGGGAGTGAGGAGAGAGGGAGAGGGAGGGGGAGAGAGAGGGAGAGGAGGGGGAGAGTAATTTAAGCCGCCCTTTAGTGGGTAGTCTACCTTCCTAATCACGCAAGGTGCTGGTAGTAGTGGTAGTAGTAGTAGTAGTAATAGTAGTAGTAGTAGTAGTAGTAGTAGTAGTAGTAGTAGTAGTAGTAGTGGTAGTAGTAGTTATTAAATGTTGGTGAAATAATATTGACAATTAGGCGAGACATACAAGAAGAAGAAGAAGAAGAAGAAGAAGAAGAAGAAGAAGAAGAAGAAGAAGAAGAAGAAGAAGAAGAAGAAGAAGAAGAAGAAGAAGAAGAAGAAGAAGAAGAAGAAGAAGAAGAAGAAGAAGAAGAAGAAGAAGAAGAAGAAGAAGAAGAAGAAGAAGAAGAAGAAGAAGAAGAAGAAGAAGAAGAAGAAGAAGAAGAAGAAGAAGAAGATAGTTGTAGTGTTGGTGCTAAAAATACAACAACAACAACAACAACAACAACAACAACAACAACAACAACAACAACGACGAGAAATAAAACAAGCAGATTTAAAATTGTACATAAAAAAACAAAAATACAAAAAAAAACAAGAAAAAATAAAACAAAAATGAAGAGAAAGAAAGACGAAAAAACGAAAAAGAAAACGAAAGAGAAAATAAAATAGGAAAAATATTACAATCATTGCAGCCTCTCTCTCTCTCTCTCTCTCTCTCTCTCTCTCTCTCTCTCTCTCTCTCTCTCTCTCTCTCTCTCTCTCTCTCTCTCAAGCCTACCCCTCTCCCTCTCCCACCTCTCCCAACCTCTCACCTGCCTCTATTGCGTTACCTGAATTAGGCAAGGTAAGGGAGAGAGGGAGAGGGAGACTGCGAGAGAGGGAGAGGAAGGGCGAAAAAAGAGGATAAGGAAGGAAGGAAGGAAAATGAAATAGTGAGAAGGACAGAGATTGGAAGAAATTGGAGAGATGGAGGGAGGGAGGGAGGGAGGGAGAGAGAGGGAGTGAGGGAGGGGATGGAGGGAAGGATCATTAGAGATTCAGGGCAGATGTGTGTGTGTGTGTGTGTGTGTGTGTGTGTGTGTGTGTGTGTGTGTGTGTGTGTGTGTGTGTGTGTGTGTGTGTGTGTGTGTGTGTGTGTGTGTGTGTGTGTATCCTTGTCTGTCTGTATGTATGTATGTGTGTGTGTGTGTGTGTGTGTGTGTGTGTGTGTGTGTGTGTGTGTGTGTGTGTGTGTGTGTGTGTGTGTGTGTATCCTTGTCTGTCTGTCTGTCTGTATGTATGTATATGTGTGTGTGTGTGTGTGTGTGTGTGTGTGTGTGTGTGTGTGTGTGTGTGTGTGTGTGTGTGTGTGTGTGTGTGTGTGTGTGTGTGTGTTCTCTCTCTTTTTTCTTTATTTTCTTTAATCTGTTTCTTGATTAACATTTTCTCTATATTGCAATCTTCTGAACACATTTGTTGATTTGTTTGTTTGTTTGTTTGTTTGTTAGTGGAGTAAATATATAAATGAATAAATAAATAGAGATAAATATTCCACAACAACAACAACAACAACAACAACAACAACAACAACAACAATACAATAAGTTCAATATAACAACTCTCTCTCTCTCTCTCTCTCTCTCTCTCTCTCTCTCTCTCTCTCTCTCTCTCTCCCTCTCTCTTATTATCCTGACCACGCCGCCTGATAGATGTGAGAGGGACACTGACCTTAGAGAGAGAGAGAGAGAGAGAGAGAGAGAGAGAGAGAGAGAGAGAGAGAGAGAGAGAGAGAGAGAGAGAGAGAGAGAGAGAGAGAGAGAAAGCTGACACACTCATCAATAATCGAACGAAATGCTTTTAGTACAAATTTCACCTCTCTCTCTCTCTCTCTCTCTCTCTCTCTCTCTCTCTCTCTCTCTCTCTCTCTCTCTCTCTCTCTCTCTCTCTCGTATCTTCAATGTCATAAATATTTTTGATTAGACAACGAAAGGAGAAAGACAAAAGAATACATATAATAATAATAATAATAATAATAATAATAATAATAATAATAATAATAATAATAATAATAATAATAATAATAACAAATCTATCAGGTTTGCTTCAATTGAATATGTAATTAGTAGTAGCAGTAGTAGTAGTAGTAGTAGTAGTAGTAGTAGTAGTAGTAGTAGTAGTAGTAGTAGTATTTATTTTTTTCCTTCTCATTCTTTTTTTGTTCATTATTGTTTTTGTTGTTGTTGTTGTTTTTTTGGTCATTAACATTATTTTATTTACTACTACTACTACTACTACTATTACTACTACTACTATTAATGACACCTGTACTTTACGTGCTTAATTAACATGCGTAAGTCTTGTTAATTATCGTTTTCCTCCCTATCTTCCTTTATCACTTCCGCTTCCTCCTCCTTCTTCATCACTATCTTCGTCATTCTTCTCCTCCACTTCTTCCTTCTCCTAACCGCCACCACCATCACTACCACCATCATCATCATCATTCTTCTTCTCCTCTTCTTATTACTCTTCCTCCTCCTCCCCTTCTTCTTACTCTTACTCTTCCTCCTTCACTTCATCATCGTCACCATCATCATTCCTCTCCTCCTCCTCCTCCTCCTCCTCCTCCTCCTCCTCATCATCATCATCATCATCACCACCGCCACTACCATCACCTCCTACCCCCCCTTCTTCCACCTCTATCACCACCATCAATGCCATCACCATCACCACTATCACCACCACCACCACCACGACCATCTCACCTGGGCCTCGTCAGCCAATCATGGGAGGCCTCGGCACACGCCCCGTCTATGATTGGCTGGTGGGAACAGGTGAGCAGGGCAGGTGAGCCGCTGATCGCTCTCTGATTGGTGCAAATTTCTCTTCAGTAGCTTAATTTATTTTTTATTTGTTTGTTTTTTTCATTGTTCATTTTTTTTATTATTATTTAAATTTTATTATTGTTATTATTATTATTATTTTTCATTATCTTTCATTTCTACCTCATTTCTTATCATTATCTTATTACCATTGATAATTTTGTTTATTTAATGCCTATATTTATTATTTAATGCTTTTTCTTCTCCTATATTTTGTTTCTATTCCATCTTTCCTTATTTACTGTTTTTATCATTATTATTTTATTTATTTCGTATGTCTATTTACTTGTCATTTATTGTGTTTTTCATCTCTTATTCATTTCTTTATTTCATCTTCTTTTCTTTTCTATTTTATCTCTTCCTCATTTATTCCTAGTTCTCCTTCATTTACATATTCACACTCCTCAATTTTTCCCCTTCTCTCTCTCTCTCTCTCTCTCTCTCTCTCTCTCTCTCTCTCTCTCTCTCTCTCTCTCTCTCTCTTTTTTCTCGAGGTAATTTATCGCAGTTCATTATATTCATTAATTTATTCATTTATTCATTATCTCCTCTGTTTTACACGTGCATCTCCTTATTTAGTGATTTATTGAAATTATTTTTATCATTGTCACTGTTATTTTTATGAAGGTTGTAAATTAAGTGACATTGCGAGGATTCATTAATAGTACCTAAAGAAATGTAAGATGCTACTACTACTACTACTACTACTACTACTACTACTACTACTACTATTTTTTTGATAAGAATGACCGTCTTTCCTTTCGGTTCATAAATATGGGTTACGTTTTAAGAGATAGGAGGAACACACACACACACACACACACACACACACACACACACACACACACACACACACACACACACACACACACACACACACAGTAGCCCTTCAGATCGATAAGATAAAAATAAGATACTAAAAAGGTGTGTGTGTGTGTGTGTGTGTGTGTGTGTGTGTGTGTGTGTGTGTGTGTGTGTGTGTGTGTGTGTGTGTGTGTGTGTGTGTGTGTGAAAAAGAAGGTGAAGTGGGTCCCATAAACACACACACACACACACACACACACACACACACACACACACACACACACACACACACACACACAGAGATAGGTAGTGACAATAGTAGTCAAATTACCTTCAATTAAGGTCACCTGTACTTTTAGACAGGAAGACAGGTAACCTATAGGCAGGAAAGGGTTAAACACACACACACACACACACACACACACACACACACACACACACACACACACACACACACACACACACACACACACGAGCAGTGAGCGTTTGACAGACGGACAGACAGACAGACAAACACTGTCATACAGATAGACAGACAGATAGACAGATTTTATTGAGTGTTTGATGAGGAAGGAAGGAAGGAAGGAAGGAAGGAAGGAAGGAAGGAAGGAAGGAAGGAAGGAAGGAAGGAAGGAAGGAAGGAAGGAAGGAAGGAAGGAAGGTTAATGTAATGAGGAAATGAAAAGGATGACGAGAGAGAGAGAGAGAGAGAGAGAGAGAGAGAGAGAGAGAGAGAGAGAGAGAGAGAGAGAGAGAGAGAGAGAGAGAGAGAGAGACGGAAGAAATGCATGACTGAACAGAACAAAAAATAAGGAAATAAGAAGAATAAAAATGAAATCGCGCAACAAAGGAAAACAAGAACAAAATTAAACAAAAGGAAACAAATAAAATAAAATAAAAAATAAAAAAATGAAATATGAAAATAAAAAAAAAACTAAAGAAAATAAACAAAATACAAAACGAAAAAAAACACGAAAAACAAAACAAATAAAATAAAATAATGAAAACAAAACAAAACAAAACAAAATAAATATATAAAAAGAAAACCACAAGAGCATTTCCATTTCCTCCTCCTCCTCCTCCTCCATTTTCCGCCATGCTGCCTCCTTCCATCTTCCTCCTGATACGGGTCAGTGCAAATAAAAGAAGAAAGGAAGAAAGGAAGAAAAGAAGGAAAACAAGAAAAAAAGTTAAGTTCTTCCTTTTGGAGGAGGAGGAGGAGGAGATAGTTAAATGAAAGTGGAAGGAAAAAATCAGGGAAAATGCTTAAAAGGGGGGAGAGAGAGAGAGAGAGAGAGAGAGAGAGAGAGAGAGAGAGAGAGAGAGAGAGAGAGAGAGAGAGAGAGAGAATCAGCATTCTACCTCATTGCTTTCTCTCTCTCTCTCTCTCTCTCTCTCTCTCTCTCTCTCTCTCTCTCTCTCTTTCTCTGTATACACCTTCACTACTGCTACTACAAATACTACTACTACTACTACTACTATTACTAATACTACAGTAATAACAAACACACAAACACAGACAGACAGGAAGACACTGAAAACACACACACACACACACACACACACACACACACACACACACACACACACACACACACACACACACACACACACACACACACGACCATTCATTCAAACACACACAGGAAAGAGAGGAAGGGGGAGGAGGGGCGAAACAACACACACACACACACACACACACACACACACACACACACACACACACACACACACACACACACACACACACACACACACACACACACAGGAAAGAGAGGGAGGGGGAAGGAGGAGAGAGGGAAACAAACCACAACAAAAACAAACAAACACACAAACAAACACCCAGGTAATTTCAGACTAATTAACATTTTACCTTTTATCTGTTTCCCCTCTCTTTCTCTCTCTCTCTCTTATTTTCCTGTCCTTTATTTCCCCCTCCTCATCCTCCCCCTCCCCCCTGCGGTGATGTTGGTGGGGGGAGGGAGAAATGTGGTCTTTTGGCATTTGGGGGATAAAAAGTAGAAAAGGGAGAGGGGAGAGGGGAGAGGGAAGAATAGAATGGGGAGAACTGAATGGTTAAGAGTGGGAAGGAGAGGAGGAAGGAGAGGGAGGAAGGAAAGAGACGGTGGGTTGGTGTTAGGGGGGGGAGGAGGAGGAGGAGGAAAGGAAAAAAGAAATGAAAAAAATGGAGAGAGAGAGAGAGAGAGAGAGAGAGAGAGAGAGAGAGAGAGAGAGAGAGAGAGAGAGAGAGAGAGAGAGAGAGAGAGAGAGAGAGAGAGAGAGATACACCACCTATGTGAAGGAAGATCAGAAGTAACCAGGAACACGAAGGAAAGAAAGGAGAAAAGAAAGCAAACAAGGAAAGGTGCAAGGAAGGAAAGAAAGAAAGAAAGAAAGAAAGAAAGAAAGAAAGAAAGAAAGAAAGAAAGGAGGAAGGAAGGAAGAAAGGAATGTCTACCACTCTACATTCATGGTCGTTTTGTGCCATGAATCCAGGAGGAGGAGGAGGAGGAGGAGGAGGAGGAGGAGGAGGAGGAGGAGGAGGAGGAGGAGAAACAATATCAAAAGGAATATGAAGAAGAACAATACAAGAACGAGATGAAAAGCCGAAGAAAAGGAAGAAGGAGGAGGAAGAGGAGGAGGAGGAGAAGGAGGAGGAGGAGGAGGAGGAGGAGGAGGAGGAGGAGGAGGAGGAGGAGGAGGAGGAGGAGGAAAGGGGTCACTGTAATAACAATGGAGATGAGACTAAATAACTCCTCCTTTCCTTCCTCCTCCTCCTCCTCCTCCTTCCCTTCTTCCTCCTCCTCCTCCTCCTCCTCCTCCTCCTCCTCCGCATTACGCAGGACAGTAGGAAGACTTGTCGTGGATGTCAATGGGAAGAGGACACTGCCGCCGCCACCTCCTCCTCCTCCTCCTCCTCTTCGTCCTCCTCCAGGTGAATGGACGGAAAGGCTTACGTGTGTGTGTGTGTGTGTGTGTGTGTGTGTGTGTGTGTGTGTGTGTGTGTGTGTGTGTGTGTGTGTGTGTGTGTGTGTGTGTGTGTGTGTGTTGGAACCTAATTTTCTCTTTTTTTTCTCTCTCTCTCTCTCTCTCTCTCTCTCTCTCTCTCTCTCTCTCTCTCTCTCTCTCTCTCTCTTAGTAACGACCCACACCTGTTCTCACGTGCCTAATTAAGCATGTCACTGGCGTAGGCGGGAAGGCGTAAGTAAGGCGCAGAGAGAGAGAGAGAGAGAGAGAGAGAGAGAGAGAGAGAGAGAGAGAGAGAGAGAGAGAGAGAGAGAGAGAGAGAGAGAGAGAGAGAGAGAGAGAGAGAGAGAGAGAGACTTAAATGACTCCCACCACAGCCTGTTAAACTGTCATTATAATCATGAAAACAACAACAACAACAACAACAACAACAACAACAACAACAACAACAACAACAACAACAACAACTATTACTACAACTACTACTACTATTACTACTACTTCCGGTGGGTACTTGAAACCACTAAACGAGTTAACGATGCCAATTATCTTTCCTTATCTACGGACCATTGAGAGAGAGAGAGAGAGAGAGAGAGAGAGAGAGAGAGAGAGAGAGAGAGAGAGAGAGAGAGAGAGAGAGAGAGAGAGAGAGAGAGAGAGAGAGAGAGATAAAATAGAAAAAAAGTGACACAAGGATAAAAGTAAATTCTCTCTCTCTCTCTCTCTCTCTCTCTCTCTCTCTCTCTCTCTCTCTCTCTCACTTCCTTCAGCTGCTATAATTTGGAGCACCTGTGTCTGTGAAGAGGAGGAGGAGGAGGAGGAGGAGGAGGAGGAGGAGGAGGAGGAGGAGGAGGAGGAGGAGGAGGAGGAGGAGGAGGAGGAGGAGGATCATAAGGGAAGCCTACAGGTGAGCAAGGAAGCTAATTAAGTTAGGAAGG
>NC_087175.1:900000-902500 GCF_035594125.1 Scylla paramamosain | reverse complement strand
GAGACAGAAGACAGAAACAGATTTAACACTCCATCATTCCCCTTCTCTTCTTCCCCTCTTTATCACTCTCTCCCCTCCTTCCTCTCTTCGCTATTCTTATTTACTACTTTTAATTAACTTTTTTCTTTGTGTTTTTTTTTTCTTAAGGATTTATTGTTTGTTTGTTTGTTTGTGTGTTGCCTTACTTTCTCTCTTTGGCAAATCTTCCTCTTCTTTTCTCTTCTTTTTTTTTTTATTAATCTTTCTTCGTCCTGTTTTCATTAATATATTTTCTCTCTTCTTTTCTTATTTATTTTTTTATCATTGTTTTTTCCTTCTTTTCGCTTCTTCTCATTTTATTCTTTTCCCTTTTATCGGTATTTTTTCACCTTTTCTTCTTGTTATTTAAATCAATGCATTTTCTTTTCATTCTTTTTACTATTTTCATTTTTTTCTTCTTTTTATCTTGTATTCTTTCTTTATCAGTTATTTTTTTTGTATTTTTTTCATTTTTCTTTCTACCAATCTTTATCAACATTTCTCTATCCTGCAAACATTCGCTCCTTCTTCTCTCCTCTCTCTTTTCTCTATTTTTATCATTCCCATACATCCTCCTTCTCCTCTTCTTCTTCTTCCTCCCCTGTTTTATCAATACATTTCTCACTTCCTTGTTTCATCAGCCCTGTCCCCTCTTCCTCTCTTAATTTATCAACCTTTTTCCCTCTTTTTTCCTGACACTTTCTCTCTTCCTTCTCTTTATCAATATTGTCTCTCCTCTCCTCTTCTGTGTGCTTCGTTTATCAGTCTCTTCTCTCATCTTCCTCTTTTCATTATTTTCTTCTTCTGTTTCTGTTTTATCAGTTTCTTCTTTTTTCTTCTTGTTCTTTTTCTTCCTTTCATTTTTTTCTTTTCAATTTTTTTCTTTTTCATCAGTTTTTTTCTTCATTTATTATTTTTCTATTTTTTTCTTCTTTGCTTCGCTTCTTCTTTTTTTCTTCCTCTTCTCGTTTATTTCTCCTTCTGTATCTTCTTTTACTTCTTCTCTTTCTTGTTCTACTTCCTCCTCCTTCTCCTCCTTCTACTCCACTTAATCCTCTTCCTGTTCTTCTTCATCTACTTCCTCCTCTTCCTTTCTTCCGCTCTTCCTCTTCCTCATGCTCCTTCCTCCTCCTATTTCCTTCTCTTCCTCCACCTCCTCTTATATCAATATCTTTCCCATTCCTCCTACTTTACCCCTCCCATCTCCACCACTACCTCCTCCTCCTCCTCCTCCTCCTCCTTTATCAATCTCTTCCCCTCGCCCGCCCATAACTGTCACCTGCTTCCCCTCGGCCTAAAAATTTATCTCCGGTGCCTAGGCCTCGCTGACCTTGACTGTGTAGGCCTGCTGTGTCTACCTGTTGAACCAGCAAAGGGAAAATTTACTTTTTTTTACTTTTTCAATTGTTTTTATACTTTTTTTAACTTTTTTATGCTCTTTTGACTTTTTGTTTTATTTTTCATTTTTTTTATTTAACTCGTTTCTTTTCTTAATTTTTTTTACTTTAGCCTTGTTTATTTATTTTTTTCTTTCTTTTTCTTTCATTTTTCTTTTTCTTTTTCCTTCTCCTTTTTATTATACTGTCTCCCTCTCCTGAGAAGGGAAGGAGATAGGAAGAGGAGGAAGGAAGGAAGGAAGGAAGGAAGGAAGGAAGGAAGGAAGGAAGGAAGGAAGGAAGGAAGGAAGGAAAGAAATGCAATCTCTCTCTCTCTCTCTCTCTCTCTCTCTCTCTCTCTCTCTCTCTCTCTCTCTCTCTCTCCCCACTACAAGACAGATACAAATTATGGGAGGAATTTTTCATTGTAAGAGTCACGTGATGAATCTACAGGAGGAGGAGGAGGAGGAGGAGGAGGAGGAGGAGGAGGAGGAGGAGGAGGAGGAGGAGGAGGAGGAGGAGGAAGGGTATGTACAGGGAATGGAGGTAATGGAGAAAAAATAGAGTTAAGGATGAAAGGAATGTAAAAAGGAATTATACACACACACACACACACACACACACACACACACACACACACACACACACACACACACACACACACACACACACACAGAGAGAGAGAGAGAGAGAGAGAGAGAGAGAGAGAGAGAGAGAGAGAGAGAGAGAGAGAGAGAGAGAGAGAGAGAGAGAGAGAGAGAGAGAATGCCATTTACCTGAGTGCCAACAAATGATACTCACACACACTCTCTCTCTCTCTCTCTCTCTCTCTCTCTCTCTCTCTCTCTCTCTCTCTCTCTCTCTCTCTCTCTCTCTTATCACCACCACCAGTCACCACCATCCCTCACTGTCACTCTCACCATCATCTTCACTATCTCCTTTCCATCTATCGACTCTTCTTTCTCTTCTTTTTTTTTCTTTTTTTCTTCTTATTGTTAGTAGTAGTAGTAGTAGTAGTAGTAGTAGTAGTAGTAGTAGTAGTAGTAGAACATTAATCACACATACGCACATACTCTCCCAGCCTCTCTCTCTCTCTCTCTCTCTCT
>NC_087175.1:885000-890000 GCF_035594125.1 Scylla paramamosain | reverse complement strand
CCCTTACAATTGGCGTGAAGAAATTAAGAGCCAGTTGGAAGAGCTGCTTAACAAGGGAATCATCGAGAGTGTGGACTACCCTACGGCATGGTGCCACCCCATCGTGCCTGTCCCAAAAAAGACATCTGGTGTAAGGCTGTGTGTTGACCTGACACGACTCAACCGTTACGTGAAGAGGCCCGTGTATCCAGTGCGCTCACCTCATGACGCCATCGCCTCGATCGGGACCGGAGCAGTTTGGTTCACCACTCTTGATGCCAAGATGGGGTATTTTCAAGTCCCCATTAGAGAAGAAGACCAGGATTTAACCTGCTTCATAACACCTTGGGGTCGGTACAAGTTTCGGCGAGCGGTTATGGGTCTCGTCTCGTCTGGAGACGAGTATAACCGTCGAGGAGACCAAGCTCTCGGCGACATACCTAACACCATCAAGATCGTGGACGACATCCTGGCCTATGACTCCACCTACAGTGCGCACTTAGCCCATGTCATTCAGATTGTGCGGCGGTGTGACCAGCACGGCATCACTCTCAACCCACAGAAGTTTACATTCGCGGAAAGAGTGGTAGATTACTGTGGTTACTCTGTTTCTGGACAAGGCTACACGACAGACTCAAAGAAAGTTAAGGCAATCTCTGACTTCCCACGACCACAGCACATCACCGACTTACGATCATTCATGGGTCTTACAAACCAGCTTGGAAGCTTTTCTCCTGCTGTGGCTGCAGCTGCACAACCCCTCAGAGATCTCTTACGCCCGAAGAACAGTTGGTGCTGGTCTCCTAACCATGAAGAGGCGTTTGAGAAGGTGAAACAGTGTCTCGTCAGCCCACCTGTCTTGGCATACTTCGACCCATCATTACCAACGATGCTACAGACTGACGCCTCAAGGATGCACGGATTTGGATTCGTTCTCCTGCAGAAGCACAGTGACCAGTGGAAGATGGTGCAATGCGGGTCAAGATTTGTTACAGACACAGAGAGCCGCTATGCAGTAATAGAGTTGGAAATGGCTGCAATCGTCTGGGCAGTCAGGAAATGTGGCACCTACCTGAAAGGACTCCCTCACTTCGATCTAGTGCTCGACCACCGCCCGCTGATACCTCTCCTCAATAGCAAGTTGTTGGGAGAAATAGAGAACCTGCAAGGCTGCAGCGCATGAGGGAGAAGCTTGCTCAGTATTCTTTCACAGCAAGCTGGCAAAAGGGATCGACACACACTGTGTGCCCGACGCCCTCTCACGTGCTCCAGTACAGGACCCAGTGGAGGAAGAGGATGCTGCTACTTCTGGTGACCTCGACCCTCTCCACTCAGCGGTCATCTCAGCGTTATCTGCCACCAATGAGGACGGCGTCCGCTTAGCACCACTCCAGGATCAGACTGTGGAAATGGTACGTGCCGCAGCAGCAAGAGACGGGAGTACTGCTTGCTCAAGAACGTCATCATCGAGGGCTTCCCTGATCATTGCCACGACCTCGATCACCGCTTGCGTACGTACTGGCCGGTGCGCAGTCTGCTGGCCGTAGACGACGACCTGGTGGTTTACGGGCCGAGGCTTCTTATTCCTCACAGCCTCCGCCGAGAAACACTAGAGCGACTCCATGACAGTCATCAGGGGATGGAGCGCACCAAGCGACGGGCCCGACAAACGGTGTACCTGGCCTGGTATGGACAGAGACGTTGAGAACGTCGTTTCTGGATGCTCACTATGCCGTCCACTCCTACCAAGCCAAGCCAACGAACCTCTCTGGCAGGACACGGACACACCCAGCAGGGTGTTTGAGTCAGTTTCTGCAGACTACTTCCACGCAGCAGGCCGTACATACCTCGTGTATGTAGATCGCTTGTCTGGGTGGCCTCACGTGTCTGCATGCTCACGTCCAGCATCGGCTGATCAGCTCGTTCGTGTCCTTCGGGGTGTGTTCGCCGACACGGGCGTGCCTGTTCTCCTGAGGACTGACGGTGGACCGCAGTTCACTTCTTCATCGGTACGGCGCTTCCTGGCTCGATGGGGGGTGGAGCATCGTGTATCTTCACCTCATTATCCACGCTCCAATGGTCACGCCGAGGCAGCGGTCAAGTCCGTGAAGAAGCTGATCCTCACGACCACACAGCAGGGACACCTGGACGAGGATGCGTTCGCTCGCGGGTTGCTGGAACTGCGCAACACTCCGAGGGCGGAAGGGCGATCACCAGCACAAGTCCTCTTCGGTCATCCTATGAGGTCCTGTGTCCCGGCTCATCATCGCTCATACGCTCAGCAGTGGCAGCGCGCTGCTGATGAGTGCGACGCCAAGGCAGAGCGACTGAGGAAGAAAGCGAAACTTCGCCACGACGCGTCCGCCCGTACTCTTCCTCTCCTGCACCTCGGTGGCCACGTCGACGTTCAAGATCACACGACAGGCCTCTGGGATCGCCTGGGTGTCATCGTGGCTGTTGGGCGAAGGAGAGACTACCTCATCAAGATGGGCAGCGGTCGCGTGATGTGGCGTAATAGAAGACACCTACGCCCACACAGACCTCTTGCTCCCCTTCCTGTCGAGCAGCACACCGCTCATGGCGGTGCAGCGCTTCAGCATCAGGGTCACGAGGAACACCACCATCCCGGCAGCCCGGAGCATCAGGGTAACGGGGTACACCGTGGCCGAGAGCAACCAGAGCGTCGAAGCAGCCGACAGCGTAGGGAGCCGAGACGACTGCAGGTGCGGTGGCACCGTAGCACCTACGATTAGTCGTACGTGTTCATTGTACGCTGTGTTTGTTTTGTGTATATGTACCGTGTTTTCTGTACTTCAATCATTGTAACTTTGTTTCATGTGTTACGGTAGCCATAACAAAGATAAGGAATCTTCCTTATGTCTCGGGGGAGGTGTGTGGTTGTTAGCTAGTTGTGTGAACGAGTGAATGAGCGAGACTTGTGTGAGGCATGAATACGTGTATGAGTGAACGAGCTAGGCTTCAGTCATAAAAGTGTTAAGTTGAAGTGCGCGGCCTGGCGCCAGGGGAGATCACCTACCTCCAGCCTTCTGTTCACACCTTCTGTGAATAAACACCTGCACTGTTACCTGCGTTTCCTGTGCCCCTGCTGGTCAAGAGTCGAACAGTGGTGGTGGTGGTGGTGGAGGAGGAGGAGGAGGAGGAGGAGGAGGAGGAGGAGGAGGAGGAGGAGGAGGAGGAGGAGGAGGAGGAGGGGAAGGAGTAACCTTTTCTCTTTTTTTTATTTTCTTCTTCCTCTTCTTCTTCTACAACAACAACAACAACAACAACAACAACTACTACTACTACTACTACAATTTTCCGTTCGTGCTTTCTCCTGCTTCATTCCATTCCCCTTCTTCTCCTTAATCTCTTCCTTATTCTTTTCTTCCTCTTTATTCTTCTTTTCCTCCTCCTCCTCTTCCTCCTCCTCCTCCTCCTCTTCTTCTTCCTCCTCCTCTTACACGTCACCTCAATTCCCGTGCTTGGCAAATCAACTTGTCCTCCTACTCTTGTTTCCTCTCCTCCTCCTCCTCCTCCCCCTCCTCCTCCTCCTCCTCCTCCTTGCCACCCACCCGTGTCCCATCTCCCGTGACCCGTGGAAGAAAGGAGTCTCTATTTTTATTTATCTCCTCCTCCTGTCTCCTCCTTTTCTCCTTTTCCTGTCACTCTCACTCTATATTTCTTGATTTCCTTTCTCGTTCTCCTTTCCTCCTCCCCCGTGACAGACAGACAGACAGACAGACAGACAGACAGACAGACAGACAGACAGACAGACAGACAATAAGATAAGGAATAAAGGGGTGAAAAAGAGGAAGTATATGAGAACAACAAGAACAAGAACAAAAAGAAGAACAAGAAGAATGAGAACAAGGAGGAGGAAGAGGAGGAGGAACAAGAAGAAGAAGAGAAAAAAGAAAAACAAGAATATTAAGATGAACAAGAACAACAATATAAAGAATAACAAATAAAATAAAAACATGATAAAAAACTATAAAGAAAACAAACACACACACACACACACACACACACACACACACACACACACACACACACACACACACACAGACGCACTTTCCATGACTTTCCGTGACCCGCGACCCGTTTTCTGTGAAGCGTAGCGCGGTTTTCGTTTTCTTCAGTGTCTTGTTTTCTGTGATCCGTGATATTGCTTTGCCTTGCTTTTTTTTTTGAGGGTGACTTTTGTATTCTGTATTTTTTTCCTTTATTTTTATTTATTTATATATTTTATTTTTTCAAGTTTTCTTTTTCATTTTTTTCTTTATTTTTTGTTTTGTTTTGGTTTTCCTTTTATTTTATTTTCTGACCCATTCCCATTTTTCATTTCGTGTTTTCTTATTTCTTTTATCAAGATTCCTTCTTCTCCTACTTTTACCTCTTCTTTTCTTTTCTCCTATTTATTTTTTTCTTTTCTTTTCTCCTTCTCCTCCTACATCTATACCCATAACACGAGAGAGAGAGAGAGAGAGAGAGAGAGAGAGAGAGAGAGAGAGAGAGAGAGAGAGAGAGAGAGAGAGAGAGAGAGAGAGAGAGAGAGAGAGAGAGAGAATTCTACCCCGGTTAATGTACTGGGAGAGATGAATGGGGAGACGGACAAATAGAGATAAGAAATATGCTAAAAATGCCGAGCCCAATTTCAAATAGGCCTATGGAGGAGGAGGAGGAGGAGGAGGAGGAGGAGGAGGAGGAGGAGGAGGAGGAGGAGGAGGAGGAGGAGGAGGAGGAGGAGGAGGAGGAGGAGGAGGAGAAGGAATAGTTGGAAGGAAAAGAGTTAAGGAAAGGAAGAAAAGATGAAGGAGGGAGAAGGAAGGAAGGAAGGAAGGAAGGAAGGAAGGAAGGAAGGAAGGAAGGAAGGAAGGAAGGAAGGAAGGAAGGAAGGAAGGAAGGAAGGAAGGAGGGAAGGAGGGAAGGTTAAAGAGGTAATGTGTTGGTAATATATACGAGTACACACACACACACACACACACACACACACACACACACACACACACACACACACACAC
>NC_087175.1:852500-860000 GCF_035594125.1 Scylla paramamosain | reverse complement strand
TTTCTTTTCCTCTTATTATTATTATTGTATTTATATAATGTCATAATTTTCATTCTTCATTTTCCTTCTTTTTTTACATTTCCCTTTTTACTAAACAAATATATAAAAAATCAATAAATATATACATAAAACAGATGATGATACCAAGAAAACACACACACACACACACACACACACACACACACACACACACACACACACACACACACACACATTTCATCACTGTTCACTATTATCATCATTTTTTTCATCATTGACGTCATTACTCTCTCTCTCTCTCTCTCACTCTCTCTCTCTCTCTCTCTCTCTCTCTCTCTCTCTCTCTCTCTCTCTCTCTCTCTTCCGCCTCATTTATCACTGTCTTCCTAAACGTGTGCCAATTACATTTTCTCTCTCTCTCTCTCTCTCTCTCTCTCTCTCTCTCTCTCTCTCTCTCTCTCTCTCTCTCTCTTGGTAAACACGAAAAGAATGAAGGATAATGAAAGAAAATATAAAGAAATTCAAATACAAAGAAAGAATGAAAGAAAAGAAAAAGAAAGAAAAACAATAAATAGACAGGCAGAAAAAGAAGAAAAAACAAAGAAAAACGAAGAAAACACACACACACACACACACACACACACACACACACACACACACACACACACACACACACACACACACACACACACATCTTTATTAGGTAACCTCCATAAAACACTTCACCTAACAATTATCATTATTTACCTGTCCACTCTAATTATCCTCACCTAACTTATTCTCTTCACCTTTCCTATTTTTTCCTCTTTTACAATGTTCCTGCTTTAACGAAGGGAGACTTTTTCCTTTCTCTTTTTTTCCCTTTCATAAACAACGGTAATGATAAACTGGGAGGAAATTATAAAGAAAGGATATTGTGTTCTTTGCGTAGTGAGCAGGTGTGTGGCCTAGGCAGGTGTGTGGCCAAGCAGGTGTGTGGCAGGAATAATAATTATCAGCACATCTGTGGATTTTATTGCCTTATTTGTGTGTGTGTGTGTGTGTGTGTGTGTGTGTGTGTGTGTGTGTGTGTGTGTGTGTGTGTGTGTGTGTGTGTGTGTGTGTGTGTGTGTGTGTGTGTGTGTGTGTGTGTGTGTGTGTGTGTGTGTGTGTGTGTGTGTGTGTGTGTGTGTGTGTGTGGCCTGCAGGTGTGCTGTGATGTGCTTATTTATTACTTCTATTTTTTTATTTATTTATTTATTTATATTTTATTTGTGTGTGTGTGTGTGTGTGTGTTACACCAAAGGAGAAATGTCTATGTAACTCACTGACTGAATGACTGACTGACTGACTGACTAATTAAATAACTGACGACCCAACTAATCAATCCACAAACTGATTCACTGACTGACCACTAACTGACTGATCCACTCACTCACTCAACCACATATTCATCTGTATCACCTTGACTGCCAGAAAAAATAAATAAATAAAATAAATAAATAAGAAACAGCAAATCTGAACCAACACACCTGAGAATCTTACGTTATGGTAGCGTACTGAAGAGGTAACAAGGTATACACAGGTAAGAGAGATTAACTACCAACTCAATAATCTTAACTGGCACAAATTATACAGAAAAAAACACCTTTAATCACTCACACCTGAACATTTTACCTTACGCTGATGTATTCCAGGTATATATATATGAATTAACAAGATACAGAAAGGTAAAAAGAAAAAAATATTACTAACTGAATCACATCAAAGCTAGGAGGAAATACAGAAGCAGGCAGGGAGTTACAGAGTTAACCAGTACAATGCTGAGGTACTGAATGTATAATGAGTTAAACTGAGCTAAATTGAACAGGTAAATTGAGCCGAGTTGAACAGATCTCAGCAGGCAAACTGAACAGGTAAATTTAACAGATAAACTAAACTGATATACTGACCAGGTAAACTTAGCCAAACTGAACAGATCTCAGCAGGCAAATTGAACAGGTAGACTAAACAAATATATTCACCAGATTAACTTAGCCAAACTGAACAGGTAAACTTGCTCAGACCACAACAGCACACACCTGAACCGCCAAAGGTAACAGAAAAGAACACGAACACTTCCTCACACACACCTGGGGAATGTTACCTTGTTATGCTAATGAGCTGCAGGTCTGTAAACAGGTAAACATGTCAATAGGCAGACAGGTAAACAGGTAACAGTACATATTCACCTTTTCTAGTGACGTGAGCTGGGAGAGGTGATGGAAGAGGCAAGACGTGTCATTTTAAGATGGGTAGTGTGTGTGTGTGTGTGTGTGTGTGTGTGTGTGTGTGTGTGTGTGTGTGTGTGTGTGTGTGTGTGTGTGTGTGTGTGTGTGTGTGTGTGTGTGTGTGTGTGTGTTCTGTTTGGCTTAGAAACACACGTTTACTCGTAGTTTGGCTTTGAAATGCTCTTTAGCTAGACTGGCTTGTAATGTTGCTGTGTTTTGAAAGTGTTTTGTTAGACTGGCTTGAAATGTTGCTGTGTTTTGTTAGACTGGCTTGAAATGTTGCTGTGTTTTGTTAGACTGGCTTGAAATGTTGCTGTATTTTGTTAGACTGGCTTGAAATGTTGCTGTGTTTTGTTAGACTAGCTTGAAATGTTGCTGTATTTTGTTAGACTGGCTTGAAATGTTGCTGTGTTTTGTTAGACTGGCTTGAAATGTTCCTGTGTTTTGTTAGACTGGCTTGAAATGTTGCTGTGTTTTGTTACACTGGCTTGAAATGTTGCTGTGTTTTGTTAGACTGGTTTAAAATACTGCTGTGTTTTATTACACTGGTTCGAAATGTCGCTGTTTTGTTAGACTGGCTTGAAATGTCGCTGTTTTGTTACACTGGCTTGAAATATTGCTGTTTTATTATACTAGCTTGCAAATGTTAGCCTTTTGTTTATCTGGCTTAGGAAAAACAGGACAGACTGGCTTTAGAGTAACTGTTTTGTTTGCTGGCTTAAAAATACACTACTACTACTACTACTACTACTACTACTACTACTACTACTACTACTACTACTACTACTACTACAACTTTATATTCCACGTCCTCTTCCTCCTCCACCTTCTACTACTACTACTACTACTACTACTACTCTTCCACCACCACCACCACCACCACCACCACCTTATCCTCCTCCTCCTCCTCCTCCTCCTCCTACTACTACTACTACTACTATTACAACTTCAATCCTAACAAGACCTTTTCCCCTATCATCCCCTATCATCACCATCACCACCACCACCACCACTACTCCCAGATAAAACACTCCATCACACCCCCATCTACTCTACCTCTCCCACCTCTCCCCACTCCCTCCCCATCCCTCATCCCCACCCCCTCTAACTTACACCTATTGTTACAGGGTGTTCACAAAGGAGAGAGAGAGAGAGAGAGAGAGAGAGAGAGAGAGAGAGAGAGAGAGAGAGAGAGAGAGAGAGAGAGAGAGAGAGAGAGAGAGAGAGAGAGAGAGAGAGAGAGAGAGAGAGAGAGAGAGAGAGAGAGAGAGAGAAACGGGGATGGGAGAGGGAGGGAGAGGTTGGGGGCAAGAAAATGGTATGTGATTTTGCTGCCAATCATCACCTCTCACAATGGAAGCTAAAATGAAGGGAGAGGGGAGGGAGAGAGGGAGAGGGATGGGGAGGGGGGAGGGAGGGGGAGGATAAGAGACGAAGTGAGACTATGAACAGAGGGAATGAGAGGAGGGGTGAGAGGGGGAGGGGGAGAGAGGAGAGCAGATGGGAGAGGGGAGAGGGGAGAGAGAGAGGGGAGAGTAATGAGTTCTTTGGGAGAGGAGAGTACATTGGGAATCTCTCTCTCTCTCTCTCTCTCTCTCTCTCTCTCTCTCTCTCTCTCTCTCTCTCTCTCTCTCTCTCAGCACGCCCCAAATGATCCATATATTAGCCAGACAGACAGACAGACAGACAGACAGACAGACAGACAGACAGACAGACAGACAGACAGACAGACAGACAGACAGACAGACAGACAGACAGACAGACAGACAGACAGACACACACACACACACACACACACACACACACACACACACACACACACACACACACACACACACACACACACACACACACACACACACACACACACACACACACACACGTGACTCAGCAGAATATAAAACACAATTCAGATTCATTACATTCAAAGGGAGAAAAAAATTGATTGCAGTGAAAATTGGAGAGAAAATAACAGATCTATATTACCGTGTTTTATTTTCCTTTTTTTCTTTTAATATTTCTTTTTATTTTCCTACTTTTTTTTCTTTTTCCTTTTCTTTTTTTTTATTTTTTATTTGATTTTTTTTATTTCCCATTTCATTTATTTTACATTTATTTTTCTTTTTTTCCTTTATTTTTTCCCTTTTCTTTCTCGTTCCTGTATTTCAGCCTTTCCTTTCTTTCCTTTTCTCTCTTTTCGTTTTCCTTCCTTTTTTTTTCCTTTCAGTGTTTATTCTAATTTATTTTCAACTTTTTATATTTCTTCATTTTCATTTTCTTTTGTATTCTAGTTTATTCTTTCTTTTTTTCTTTCTTTCTTTCTTTCTCCTGAATTATTACTTGCCTTTTTCGTTTCTATCTTTTTTTCTTCTTTTTCTTCTTCTTTTCGTCTTTTTATTCATCCATTAATTAATTACTGCATTTATTCACTTCCTCATATATTTTGATCACTTAGGACTCTCTCTCTCTCTCTCTCTCTCTCTCTCTCTCTCTCTCTCTCTCTCTCTCTCTCTCTCTCTCTCTCTCTTACCTGGACAATTAATTTTTTCCCACCTGAGTTAATTTATTGTTTCCTTTCCTTTATTTCCTCTCCTTTTTTTTTCCTTTCATTACAAGTCACGGTTGGATAGTGTGTTGATTTTTTCCTGTTTTGTTTTCCTTCCCTTTATTTCCTCCAATTCTTTCTTTTTTTCCAGTTTTTCTCTTTCTGTTTGTCTTTCCTTTCTTTTTTTCTCATATTTTCCGTTTTTATCAGTTTTTTTTTCTATCGGTTTTTCTTGTTTTTTTTTCCTTCCCTTCGCTCCTTTCTCTCCCTCCTTCTCTCTCTCTTCCTTCTCTTTCCTCCTTCCCTCTTTCTTCTTCTTCTGTCAGTTAATTCCATTCCCTTCCTCTTCTTTCCTCTTCATTTTCTTCTTATCTTTCTCTTCCCTCTTATTTTCCTTTTTTTCATTCCCCTTCCTATTTCTCTTTCATTCACCTCCTTCACTTCCTCCTTCGTTTCTACCCTCCCCCCACCTCTCTCTCTCTCTCTCTCTCTCTCTCTCTCTCTCTCTCTCTCTCTCTCTCTCTCTCTCTCTCTCTCTGTCAAACTTGACAATCCTACCTTAACACACACACACACACACACACACACACACACACACACACACACACACACACACACACACACACACACACAGTCAGACAAACTGACAGACTGACTAAATAATTCTTTTCACATCTACGACACAAGAGAGAGAGAGAGAGAGAGAGAGAGAGAGAGAGAGAGAGAGAGAGAGAGAGAGAGAGAGAGAGAGAGAGAGAGAGAGAGAGAGAGAGAGAGAGAGAGAGAGAGAGAGAGAGAGAGAGAGAGAGAGAGAGAGAGAGAGAGACGCAAATGGCAAATGCAGAACCAGTTTATGCATGTATGTGAGAGAGAGAGAGAGAGAGAGAGAGAGAGAGAGAGAGAGAGAGAGAGAGAGAGAGAGAGAGAGAGAGAGAGAGAGAGAGAGAGAGAGAGAGAGAGAGAGAGAGAGAGAGAGAGAGAGAGAGAGAGAGAGAGACCATACAATCTCTTTTCACTCTCACAGAAGTATCACATTGCAACCTTACAAGTAGAGAGAGTGAGAGAGTGAGAGGAGAGAGTGAGAGAGTGAATGATAGAGAGAAAAAAGAGCATTCCATTGCATATTGAAAGGAGGGAGGGAGGGAGGGAGGGAGGGAGGGAAAGAGAGAGGGAGAAGGAAGGAGGAAAGGAGGGAGGGAGATACAGAACAGGAAGAGGAGGAAATGAGGAGGGAGAGAGGGAAGGAAACTAAGGAAGGGAGGAAAGGAAGAAGGGAGGAGAAAGGAAGGGAAGAGGAAGGGGAGGAAAAGGAAGAGATAAGACAGGAATAAAGGGAGGGAGGGAAGGAGAGAGAGAGAGAGAGAGAGAGAGAGAGAGAGAGAGAGAGAGAGAGAGAGAGAGAGAGAGAGAGAGAGAGAGAGAGAGAGAGAGAGAGAGAGAGAGAGAGAGAGAGAGAGAGACCACATACTTGAAATAAAACCACAGAATCTCTCTCTCTCTCTCTCTCTCTCTCTCTCTCTCTCTCTCTCTCTCTCTCTCTCTCTCTCTCTCTCTCTCACCACCCCCATTACTAACCCATTAAGACCGTCCTCCCATACACTCCCTCGCACTCCCCCCATTTAAAGCGCCCCATTATTCCCCCTCCCCCCCACACAATTCGAGATATTTCATTGGCCGAGGCTGAAGTGGCATTGACCAATACGATAGCGGCCGACGTAACTAACCTGACCTAACCTATAAATAAATAAATAAATAAATAAATAAATAAATAAATAAATAAATAAATATATAAATAAATAAATAAGAGGTAATTAAGTATAGATAAATAAACAAATAAATAAATAAAAATAATGATTGCAGCGTAGGAAAATGAAGGAAGAAAGAATTAGAAGAGAAGAGAAGAGAGAGAGAGAGAGAGAGAGAGAGAGAGAGAGAGAGAGAGAGAGAGAGAGAGAGAGAGAGAGAGAGAGAGGAAATGATGGGAAGGGTTGTCTAAATGGGGTGGTAATAGAGAGAGAGAGAGAGAGAGAGAGAGAGAGAGAGAGAGAGAGAGAGAGAGAGAGAGAGAGAGAGAGAGAGAGAGAGAGAGAGAGAGAGAGAGAAACCAGCAACAGACAGACAAGCAAATCTAAAAGCACAGACACGTGAAAAAGAAAACAAACAAACAAACAAACAAACAAACAAACAAACAAACAAACACAAACAAACACACACACTATAAACAAACAAAACACGAGAGAGAGAGAGAGAGAGAGAGAGAGAGAGAGAGAGAGAGAGAGAGAGAGAGAGAGAGAGAGAGAGAGAGAGAGAGAGAGAGAGAGAGAGAGTAGCTGTCATTCACACCATCTAGGAAACAGTGGTAGAAGTTCACTATCAAATTTCACTGTCGTTAAGAAGGGAGGGGGAGAGAGAGGGGGAGGGGAGACAGGGGGATGAGGGGGCTATTGTTAGGGGGAGAGGGAGGAAGAGAGAGGGAGAGGGGGAGGTGAGTGAGAAAGTAAGGGAGGATCCATCTACACCTCATGAATTCTCTCTCTCTCTCTCTCTCTCTCTCTCTCTCTCTCTCTCTCTCTCTCTCTCTCTCTCTCTCATTATTTCACGTCAAAAAATAATCAGTAATGCGGGTACTGTGTTATAGAGAGAGAGAGAGAGAGAGAGAGAGAGAGAGAGAGAGAGAGAGAGAGAGAGAGAGAGAGAGAGAGAGAGAGAGAGAGAGAGAGAGAGAGA
>NC_087175.1:830000-837500 GCF_035594125.1 Scylla paramamosain | reverse complement strand
TTTTTTTCGTTACGATATCTTCTTTTTTTATTATTTTCTTTCTTCTTTTCCTTCTTCTATTTCAGTTTATTTTAATTCCTTTTTCATTCCTCTGTCTCAATTCTCTTTCTTTCTTTCTTCATCCATTCTTATTTCCTTGTCTTATTCTCTTTTATTGATATTTGATATCTTTCCTCCGTTTTTCCTCCTCTATTTCTTCTCCCATTCTTCTTTTTCCTTCACTTATTCTCTCCTTCCCTCCCTTCATCTATCGTTTTCTTTTCTCTATTTCCTACACTAATAATTTTCGTATTATCTCAAGAATTTCCTGTTTGATTTATGTGTTTCCTCCTCGTCCTCCTCCTTTTCCTCCTCCCCATCCTTCTTCCCCTCCTCCTCCTCCTCCTCCTCCTCCTCCTCCTCCTCCTCCTCCTCCTCCTCCTCCTCCTCCTCCTCCTCTACCTTCTTGACCACTGTCCATATAAGACCTCCCTGCTTTTCTCCCCCCGCCCTCTCTCTCTCTCTCTCTCTCTCTCTCCCTCCCTTCAAAATGACAAACAGACGGGCAGACATTATGGTGAGCACAGTAACGTTTTATGGCAGGAGAGAGAGAGAGAGAGAGAGAGAGAGAGAGAGAGAGAGAGAGAGAGAGAGAGAGAGAGAGAGAGAGAGAGAGAGAGAGAGAGAGAGAGAGAGAGAGAGAGAGAGAGAGAGAGAGAGAGAGAGAGGAATTAAAATTTTAGGTGGAATATAATTACGTGGATGGTGAAAAAGAAGAAGAAGAAGAAGAAGAAGAAGAAGAAGAAGAAGAAGAAGAAGAAGAAGAAGAAGAAGAAGAAGAAGAAGAAGAAGAAGAAGAAGAAGAAGAAGAAGAAGAAGAAGAAGAAGAAGAAGAAGAAGAAGAAGAAGAAGAAGAAGAAGAAGAAGAAGAAGAAGAAGAAGAAGAAGAAGAAGAAGAAGAAGAAGAAGAAGAAGAAGAAGAAGAAGAAGAAGAAGAAGAAGAAGAAGTTGTTCTTGCATATTATTTAATTCTTTTTTTGGTGTGTAACAAAGCCACACACACACACACACACACACACACACACACACACACACACACACACACACACACACACACACACACACACACACACACACACACACACACACTAATGATCAAGGTTATAGGTTGTAATAAAGTTAAAAGGAAAAAAATGAATATGATGAAAGAAAATAAAGATTGAATTTTTATATCTTGCTATAATGAGCGTGAAGATAAGGAAGGGGGGAGATGAGGGAGGGGAGGATAGATAAGGAGGGGAGGAATGTATGTTGATGATTGTACCCTTATTATTATTATTATTATTATTATTATTATTATTATTATTATTATTATCATTATTATTATTATTATTATTATCATCTATCACTCAGTCATTATTTGCATCATTATTATCATTGTTATTACGATTATTATTATTATCATCGTCACATCGTCATCACTATTATTATCTCTATCATTTTAATTATCATCTTTATCAACATTATCACTTCCAACAAAAGTATTATCTTCATTATGACGATAAAGAAGAAGTAGTAGTAGTAGTAGTAGTAGTAGTAGTAGTAGTAGTAGTAGTAGTAGTAGTAGTAGTAGTAGTAGTAGTAGTAGTAATAGTAGTAAATAAAAGAAAACGACATCAACTACTATTACTCCAACCACTACTACAACAATTACCCCCCACCCCCTCAACACACACACTACCACCTCCCCCAACCACCACCACCACCACCACCAACCCAAAAACATGACACCACCATAACTACTACCACCCCCACCCTCTTCCCTGACCCCCCCAGCTCAGCGGCATCTTTGAAAGGCACAAAGACAAAAGATCTACCTCAGCCTGTCCTTCCCCGTCTACCTGTCCACCTTACCTTACCTTACCTTACCTTACCTTACCTTGCCTTACCTTGCCTTGCCTTGCCTTTGTTCAGATCACACATTGTTTACAAGACTGTATGTTTACCTTCACGTGCCTAAGAAAATAATGGTACCTTTTGCTTCTTACCTATCTTACTGTACATCCCCTTGTGTTACTTAAGAGTGTAATGTTAACCTTTGCAATTACCTGTCTTACCTGCTGTGTCTCCTTGTATTAGGTAAGTGGTGTTGACAGATTGATTAATGTGTTAGATATCAGTGGTGTTGTAGTAAATAGGGGGTTGTATTACGTATTACCTATCATTCTTTACCTGGTATTTCCCATTACCTATTTGTACTGAATAATGATAAATAAATGTACTGTAATAATGATAGATAATACACTCCTTTACCTAGCATCGCATCTCTTAACTAAAGGTCATTAATCAAGTATTTTCCCCTCTTCCTATTGGCTAACCCATTCCCCTCTTCCTATTGACTAACCCATTCACACGGTAACCTCCCTTAACTTCTCCTCCTTATCCCATTACCTATTTGTACTAACACTCCTACACTCCTTACCTAGCATCCCATCTCTTAAACACCTATTTATCCAGTACTTCCCTTCTTCCTATTGGCTGACCCATTAATTAACACGGTAATCTCCCTTAACTTATGCTATGTTGCCGTGTTCTTCCACTGTCACCTCAGTAGTCCCAGGTCAGGTCACATGAGGACTGCAGGCTCTGTTGTGACCTGTGTGTCTAAGTAACTCTATATGTAACTATTCTGCTGTGGCGTGTGTATCTATGTAACTTGTGTTGTGGCCTGCGTATCTATGTAACTATGTCATTATTTATTTTCTCACTTCCATCCTCCTAAAAAGTTTTATTTATGTAATTCGCCACAATGTTACATCTCTTGCTATCTGCCATCGCTATTTTCACGCTAGCTGGTCGTCTGATCTTGCTAACTGCACGTCTCCCCTCCTCCCACGGCCTCGCTGCATAAGACTCTACTTTCTCTTACCCCTCCAAAGCAAGAGTTAGCCAGTATTCACAACCTTTCATCCCTTTCACTGGTTAACGCCTGAACTCCCTGCCTGCTTCTGTATTTCCCCCAGCCAGTGACTTGAACTGTTTCAGGAGGGAGTTTCAACACACTTTTTGCCTTTCACAGTAGTTTTTTTCCTTCCCTCCTATTATTTTCTTAACCATCACTAACATACATTCCATCCCAACACTAAACATCCCTTACCTAACACTCCTACCCATCACCCATCACCCATCACTCCCTACCGCGCTCCCCCTTCCCTTACTCTTCCTCTCCCCACTCCCCCCACCTAGCCCCTGACTCAGCAGCCCGTAACGACCTGTCTGAACATTAATTGCAGCGCAGGTGACACTACAAGAAGAGGAAGCCATGTAAATGAGAGGAGCCTGCTATATATGATGGTTAACTGCTTCCTCTTGTTGTTGTTGTTGTTGTTGTTGTTCTTGTTGTTGTTGTTATTATTGTCGTTTTGTTATTATTGTTGTTATTTTCTTCTTTTCATCATGGTTTGTTGTTGTTGTTGTTGTTTTCTTAGTAGTAGTAGTAGTAGTAGTAGTAGTAGTAGTAGTAGTAGTAGTAGTAGTAGTAGTAGTAGTGGTAGTAGTAGTAGTAGTAGTAGTAGTAGTAGTAGTAGTAGTAGTAGTAGTAGTAGTAGTAGTAGTTTTCTTCCTCTTGTGATTAAACTTCTTCTTCTTCTTCTTCTTCTTCTTCTTCCTCTTCCTCCTCCTCCTCCTCCTCCTCCTCCTCTTCTTATTATTATTATTGTGATTGTCCTTTTCTTCTTGTTCTTCTTATTCTTGTTATTGTTCTCCTCCTCCTTTTATTATTATTATTCTGATTCTGCTCCTCCTCCTTCTCTTATTACTATTATCCTCCTCCTCCTCCTCCTCCTCCTCCTCCTCCTCGCCCCCCTCGTGGAGATAAAGGGAGGATGGCTAATCGAGGCAGGCGGTCACTTTAGTCTCCTTCTTGTTCACTTCTGTTCTGGGTGAGCTATCTCCACTACCTCCTCTTCATCTCCCGCGCCAGGAGGAGGAGGAGGAGGAGGAGGAGGAGGAGGAGGAGGAGGAGGAGGAGGAGGAGGAGGAGGAGGAGGAGGAGGAGGAGGAGGAGGAGGAGGAGGAGGAGGTTATAAATATTTTTTTTTAAAGTGTATGAGAGAGAGAGAGAGAGAGAGAGAGAGAGAGAGAGAGAGAGAGAGAGAGAGAGAGAGAGAGAGAGAGAGAGAGAGAGAGAGCAATAACTAAAATAATACAAAGATAAGAAAAGGAGAAAAGAACAATCTCTCTCTCTCTCTCTCTCTCTCTCTCTCTCTCTCTCTCTCTCTCTCTCTCTCTCTCTCTCTCTCTAAGGGGTTGAATTTCATGTCTTATTCACGTTCTATTTTATTATTTCATAATGACCAAAACATTTTTTTCTTTTTTTCCTCCACAACCCTTCTATAGATCCTTCAATAGGCCTCCACAGACCTTACACAATTGGGGCAAGGCCTACTGAGCTCCGGCTAATTTGAGAAGAGCCAGTAATTGTTGTTGTTGTTGTTGTTGTTGTTGTTACTGTTGTTGTTATTGTTGTTGTTGTTGTTGTTGTGGTGGTGGTGGTATGTAGTAGTAGTAGTAGTAGTAGTAGTAGTAGTAGTAGTAGTAGTAGTAGTAGTAGTAGTAGTAGTAGTAGTAGTAGTAGTAGTAGTAGTAGTAGTAGTAGTAGTAGTACCAAGAACATCAACAAAAGTAAAAATACCAATGCAATCTCTCTCTCTCTCTCTCTCTCTCTCTCTCTCTCTCTCTCTCTCTCTCTCTCTCTCTCTCTCTCTCTCTCTCTCTCTCACCGCGCCTGTGTAAACTCGTAATCCTATTTTTCAAGGTCACTCCAATACCACCCAATCTACCGCCGCCATCTACAAAGAGGAGGAGGAGGAGGAGGAGGAGGAGGAGGAGGAGGAGGAGGAGGAGGAGGAGGAGGAGGAGGAGGAGGAGGAGGAGGAGGAGGAGGAAAAATTTTGAGTAAGGAGGGAGCCATAAAAATTTTCAGAATATGACCCAAATATCCATGAAAATTAAAATTGTCTTCTTTGATACGCCGCTACTGGGAGGGGGAGGGGGAGGGAGAGGGAGAGGAAGAGGGGGAAGGGAAGGGGAAGGGGAAAAGGAGGAAGGGGAGGGGTGAGAGGGAGGGGAGAGTAAGATATGGTGTGGGGAAGATGTTTGTGGTCCTTGGAAGAGGGAGGGAGGGAGGGAGGGAGGGAGGGAGGGGGGAGGGGGGAGGGGAGGGAGGGAGGGAGGGAGGGAGGGAGGGGGGAGAGAGAGAGAGAGAGAGAGAGAGAGAGAGAGAGAGAGAGAGAGAGAGAGAGAGAGAGAGAGAGAGAGAGAGAGAGAGAGAGAGAGAGAGAGAGAGAGAGAGAGAGAGAGAGAATTATAATGAAAAGGACAAATAAGGAAAGTAAAGATGAGAAAGTAGATAAGAATAAAGATAAATGATTAATAAGATATGAATAAACCTAGTAAATAAACAAACAAAATTAAATAAAAAGAAAATATGCAAGAAAGCAAGAAACAAAATGAAAAAAGAAAACGAAAAACACATGCAGACAAAATCTCTCTCTCTCTCTCTCTCTCTCTCTCTCTCTCTCTCTCTCTCTCTCTCTCTCTCTCTCTCTCTCTCACACACACAACCTGTCCTCACCTACTACCACTAAACCACCACCCCCACCCTCACCCCCCTACCCCCCACTGGAAGCTCTTTCACCCCCACCCCCAACCTACCCCCTTACACCCCCCCTTTTGGACATTACCAGACATGAGACGGCAAAATCCCAAAGGACAAGAGGTCGGGAGGGTGAGGGAGGGAGGGGGAATGCAGGTGGGGGTACGAGGCTTGGGGTGGGGAATGGAGGAGGGGGGATAGGCCTTAGGCATAGAAGCTGTTACCCTGCATAGGCCCATTGTGCGTAGGCCTCTCTGTCGGTGCCCTTAGAAGTGGTGGGGGAGGAGGTGGAGGGATGGGGGGAGGGAAAATAGAGGGAAGGGAAGAAGGGAAAGGGAAGAGAAGAGAAGAGAAGGGAAGGAATTGGAGGAGGAGGAGGAGGAGGAGGAGGAGGAGGAGGAGGAGGAGGAGGAGGAGGAGGAGGAGGAGGAGGAGGAGGAGGAGGAGGAGGAGGAGGAGGAGGAGGAGGAGGAGGAGGAGTTGTTGGTTGGGGATGTGGTGTGTGTGTGTGTGTGTGTGTGTGTGTGTGTGTGTGTGTGTGTGTGTGTGTGTGTGTGTGTGTGTGTGTGTGTGTGTGTGTGTGTGTTGTGTTGTGTTGTGTGTGTGTGTGTGTGTGTGTGTGTGTGTGTGTGTGTGTGTGTGTGTGTGTGTGTGTGTGTGTGTGTGTGTGTGTGTGTGTGTGTTGTGGTCAGAGAGAGAGAGAGAGAGAGAGAGAGAGAGAGAGAGAGAGAGAGAGAGAGAGAGAGAGAGAGAGAGAGAGAGAGAGAGAGAGAGAGAGAGAGAGAGAGAGAGAGACCAAAACATAACCATTTGAAATACAAACAAACAAACAAACAAACAAACAAACAAACAAACAAACGCAAAAATAAATAAAACATAATAAGGCTAAAAAAGAAAGGAGGAAACAAAACAAAATCATAATAAAGGAGAAAAACAAGAAGAAAAGTAACAGAAAAAAATTACAAACGATAATCTAATGTAGAAAGAAAAAGAGAAAAATAAAACACAGGAAAGCAGAGAGAAGAATGAAAAAGAGAAAGAAGGAAAGGAAAAAGAAGAACGAGAGAAAGGGAGATAGAGAAAGACAGATAAGCGATACAATAAGACACAAGTGAGAGGAGATAAGAATTTCAGGGAGGGAGGGAGGGAGGGAGGGAGGGAGAGAGAGAGAGAGAGAGAGAGAGAGAGAGAGAGAGAGAGAGAGAGAGAGAGAGAGAGAGAGAGAGAGAGAGAGAGAATCAGGGTGAGGACAGCTTCCTGACAATCTCTCTCTCTCTCTCTCTCTCTCTCTCTCTCTCTCTCTCTCTCTCTCTCTCTCTCTCTCTCTCTCTCTCTCTCTCTCTCTCTCCCCGGCTCAGTGATTCAAAACAAGAAGAGTGGGGGAGGGAGGAAGAGGAGGAGAAGTAAAAGAGAAACGATGATAAAGAGGAATAAGAGGAGACGGAACAAAGGAAACATTACAGAAAAGAAAAAAAGAATGAAGATGAAAACAATAAGGAAATAAAGAAAACAGGAAAAGAAAAAGGAAATGAAGGGAAGAAAGATAAGAAGAGGAAAGGAAGATTAGGACTTAAGGCACAGGAGATTAGGAAGAAGATGAAGGAAGAGGAGGAGGAAGAGAAAAAAGATTATAGAAAGAAAAAGAAAGATGAGGAGGAAAGGGAGATAAGAGAGAAGTGAGGAAGAAGAATGCAGAAGGAGAAAGGAGGATGAATCAGAAAGAGAGAAAAAGCAAACATGAGGAAAGAAATACGATATAGGAAAACAGGAATAAAACTGAGGAAAAGGAAGAGGAAGAGATGAAGAACAAAAGATGGAGATAGGAAAAGAAGACGAGAAAGAGAAACAGAAAAATGAAAAAAAGG
>NC_087175.1:815000-825000 GCF_035594125.1 Scylla paramamosain | reverse complement strand
CTAGATAACGAGAAAAAAATATAAGAATGAATAAATTTATATACAAGCAAATAACCTGAAAAATAAATAAATATACAGAAAAAATAAAATAATAAATTGTCTCTAAACTTTATACTTCCATTCTCTCTCCTCCTCCCCCTCCTCCTCCTCCTCCCCCTAATAACACCCCTTCCCCCCCATTTCCAACACCTAAGCATTATGCACGGTAACAATAAACTACTGCTTCTACTCCTTACCCCCCTTCCCCATACCCCCTCTCCCCCTCCCCTCCCCACACCCAAGAACAAGATAAAGGGGAGGAGGGAAAAGGAAGGAAAAAAGGAAGGAGAGGGAAAAAAGACCCATATATCTACTTTTTTTGTTGTTATTTTTATTCATTTTTCACATTTTTATTTGTCTCCCATAAAAATCGGCAATCCGCGTCCCGTTTTCTTTTGTTGGGTGGACTCTCGTTTTCTGTGCTTGAGTTTTATGAGGCGTGGGTACAATGGGCTTGATGTGACCCACGCCTCGCTTCGCCTCGCCCTGCCACGCCCTGTCACGTCTGCACACCTTGATTACTACAGTTGCAGGTGTGGTGGTGGTGGTGGTGGTCGTTATTCCTCTTCATCTTTTCATTTCGTTTTTTTTTTTTTTGCTACATTTCACCTTTATTTCGCTCATTTGTATAGATTTTAATACTTTTTGAATACTCTTCTTCTTCCTCTTCCTCCTCCTCCTTCCTCGTAAAATTTCCTTCATCCACTACTTCCTGCTCCTCCTCCTCCTCTTGCCCCCCTCCTCCTCCTCCTCCTCCTCCTCCTCCTCCTCCTCCTCCTCCTCCTCCTCCTCCTCCTCCTCCTCTTCCTCCTGGCCAGCGTCCCGTGGTGTAATGGGTACCACTGGCCACAATCCACGAGCCAGGGTTCGACTCCCGCCACTCCAGGCATTACCTCCTGTCCATCCCGAGTGTTGGCCAATGCTGGGTAACGGACACCACTGCACACACCTGGACACACCACTGCACACACCTGGACACACCATTGCACACCTGGACACACCACTGCACACACCTAGACACACCTGCACACACCTGGACGCGACGGTAAGTCTGGGCGATTTAAGGGGAATTTTATGGGATTTTGTGGGATATTTTTGATGATTTCTGGGTATTTGGTGGGATTTTTAAGGGATTTTTGGGATTTTGTGGGATTTTTGGGGTTTTGTGGGATTTTCAGTGGATTTTTTGGGGGAATTTTGTGGGTTTTTTTGGGGGGATCTTGTGGGATTTTGAGTTTTGGGGGATTTCGTGGGATTTTTGATGATTTTTGGGGATTTTGTGGGGATTTTTGGGATTTTGTGGGATTTTTTATTTTGAAGATTTTTTTTGAGAATCTTTTTTATTTTTGGGGGATCTGAGACAATTTTTTTCATTATTTCGGCTTAATTAAGTAAAGTTTTTGACATTTCGGCTCATTTAAAGACAATTTTTTAAACATATTATTATTATTATTATTTTTTTTTCATTTATTTTTTTTGGGGGGGGGGAAGGGGCAGCGAAGAATCTATGTACATTTTTTAAAGCATTCTGACCATTAGAGTTGCATTTTCCAGCGTATTTTTCCCCCTGTTTGACTATTACTTTGTCTTCATTACAGGGGAACTATTTATCTGTGTCCGTCTGTCTGTGTGTTTGTCCGTTCGTTAGTTCACAAGTATGTATCTATTTGTCTCTTTAATTATCTGTTTGTTTATCTATTAATCTGTTTTAATTAGTCCTCTGCCTGTTCCTTTTTTTTTTCTTTTTTTTCGCCTGTCTGAATATTCGTTCGTCTTTATTATTTATGTGTCCGTCTGTCTGTGTGTCTGTCCGTTCATTAGTTCGCAAGTATGTATCTATTTGTCTCTTTGATTATCTGTTTGTCTATCTATTAATCTATGTATTAATTGGTCTGCTCTCTCTCTCTCTCTCTCTCTCTCTCTCTCTCTCTCTCTCTCTCTCTCTCTCTCTCTCTCAACAGTGTCGTTCAACTTTCCCTAAAAAAAGACAACGAAAGTAAAGTTTTTAAAATTATCTCTTTTCCTCCCTTCCACATCGTTGAGAGAGAGAGAGAGAGAGAGAGAGAGAGAGAGAGAGAGAGAGAGAGAGAGAGAGAGAGAGAGAGAGAGAGAGAGAGAGAGAGAGAGAGAGAGAGAGAGAGAGAGAATAAAGCCCTCGTTTTTTTTACTACCTAATGGAAAGATAATGAAGAAAACAAAGGAATAAAAAAGTGATAATAAACTAAAAATAACAATTGAAAATATGATCATGAAAGGAGGAGGAGGAGGAGGAGGAGGAGGAGGAGGAGGAGGAGGAGGAGGAGGAGGAGGAGGAGGAGGAGGAGGAGGAGGAGGAAAATGAACAAGTGAAAGAAGACAAGACCATTTACGAGAGAGAGAGAGAGAGAGAGAGAGAGAGAGAGAGAGAGAGAGAGAGAGAGAGAGAGAGAGAGAGAGAGAGAGAGAGAGAGAGAGAGAGAGAGAGAGAGAGAGAGAGAGATGCCACGCTATTTTGTCGCATTCCCCTCCCCCTCCCATCCCCATCCTTACTTCCCCTCTCCCTCTCTTTCTCTCCCCTTTCCTTCCTTCCCCTTACCCCCTCCTTCCTTCTCCTCCCCCTCCTCTCCCTCCTCCCACTCCCCCGCCCCCCCACCAGTGCCAGAAATACCAGCGCTAAGTGGATGGTGCAATAAAGAAAGTGAGCTAGCTTTACTCTCTCTCTCTCTCTCTCTCTCTCTCTCTCTCTCTCTCTCTCTCTCTCTCTCTCTCTCTCTCTCTCTCTCTCTCTCCTCCTCTTCATTCCTCCATTCTTTCCTTAATTTATTGTGAAGTTAATTATTTTCTTTTATTTTCCTTATATTGCTTGCTATCTCCCTTTCCTTGTTTACTTTTATTTTTTCCCTTGTTTTTATCAGTACTTTCCCTTTTGGTCTATCTAAGTTTCTTCTTCTCCCTTTTTAATTCTTTCTTTCTTCTCACTATCAAGCCCACGTAAGAAATAACATAAGTCAAATCATGCACTAAAAACAGCTTATTTTCTTACCTTCCTCCAGTACAAGTAAAATAAAAAATATTAGAAAACCACGTTAAGAAATCACATCAATAATTCAATCACCAGGTATAGTAAATAAGAGCAGGGACTTCTTGCCTTCCTCCAGTACAGGTAATATATTAAGAAAACTTAGAAACCCACGATAAGAAATATAAGAAATCAAATCAACAGGTACTAAATAAACACATGGACTCAATTATTACCTTCCACCAAATAAATAAATAAATAAATAAGGTAAGTGAAGGAAAAATGACAATAAATCAATGCATCTTGTACTAAAACAGAAGCAGGTACTCACAGTTCCTCCAGGTCAAGGTCAAGGTGGTTGTACATCTGTGTGCGCTTGTGTACGCCCACACACACTCTCACTCACCACGTACCTGTAAGGGTTCGGGGAGAGAGAGAGAGACAAGGTGTGGTGATTTATAACAATAACAAACTAAACGATATTAATGTGTTATGTCATGGATTTCACGTTATTTGTTTGTTTGTTTGTTTGTTATTTTGTTTGTTTACCTTTTATTTTGTTTGTATGTGTTAAAAATAATTATAATAGACATCCTCCTCTTCCTCCTCCTCCTTCTCCTCTTCCTTCCTCTTCATCCTTCTCGTTTTCCTCTTTTCCTACTCTGGTTTCTCCTCTTTATTCTCCTCCTTCTCTTACTCGTTTTCTGTTTTTCCTCTTTCTCTTCCTCCTCCTTTTTATTCTCTTCTTCCTAATTATTTCCAAACTATCATTCCTCCTTTTCTCTTCCTCCATCTCTTCCTCCTCCTCCTCCTTCTCCTCCTCTTGATTAGCTCGCTTTAATGTGACGTAATGACAGTCTCTCTCTCTCTCTCTCTCTCTCTCTCTCTCTCTCTCTCTCTCTCTCTCTCTCTCTCTCTCTCTCTCTCTCTCCAATTTCCCACCTGTCCTTTCCGCAGGTAGAAAATTCGCTCCAAGGTGTTTCCATGCTGGAGGGAGGGAGAGGGAGAGGGAGAGGGAGAGGGAGGGAGAGAGAGAGAGAGAGGGTGATAATAATCTAGGAATTTCGGAGGAACTATCAACACAGGTAAAGGTGAGGCTAATTATACAACTCTCTCTCTCTCTCTCTCTCTCTCTCTCTCTCTCTCTCTCTCTCTCTCTCTCTCTCTCTCTCTCTCTCCTATACCTCTATTAACACAATAACAAAGATGGAGAATATTAAATAAATAAAAAAGAGGAAATAAAAAAGGAAATTAGGAGGAAGGAAGGAGGGGTGGAGGAGAGGAGGAGGGTATGAAACACAAGAGAAAAGGAAGAAGAGGAAGAAGAATGGAGAGAAAGAGATACGACACCACAAAGGGAGGAAGAGAAGAGAAAAAGAAGAGGAAGAAGGAAGAGGAAGAGAAGAAACAAATACAACGAAAGGAAGAAGGGAACAGGGGGAAAGAGAAGGAAAAAGGAAAATGAGAAGACAAATACAGCAAAGAAAGAAGAGGAAGAAGATGAACAAGAAAAAAGAGAAGGAAGACGAATAAGAGGAACAAGAGGAACAAGGAGAAGGAGGGGAAAACTAAATCAAGGAAAGGCAAGGAGGAAGACAGGGAAAAAAGGAGAGAAAAGGAAGAAAGAGTACTGGGAGGGAAGGTATGAACAGGAGAGGGGAAAAAAAGTAAGAAAGGAAGAACAAAAGCGGGGAAGAGGAAGATAGAGGACAAGGAAAGAAGAAAAACAGGAAAGAAGGGAAAAAGTAACCGAGGAAGAGAAATAAAGAAAAAAAAAGAACTGACTGAAAGAGTAGAGGGGAAGAGGATGAGGATGAGGAAGAGGAAGAGGAAGAGGAAGAGGAAGAGGAGGAACAAGATAGACAATCCATCAAGCAACGCATCACTATTTCACGGAGGGGGGATGAGGAAGGGAGCGGCCTAAGCACAGTAGGCCTATCCGGGTGACCTTTACGGCCTCCCTGCCACCCTGGAGGCGCCTCGTATCGGCCTCGCCATCACCGGCTCCCCCGCGGCTCCCCCGTGGCTCTGAGGCGTCCTAACAAGGGGGAGGGGGAGAGGGGGAGAGAGGGGGAGTGGTGGTGGTTAACTGCAATGCGAAAAACGAAAGGTAAGGAAAAGGAGGAGGATAAAACGAGGATAAGAGGAGGAGGAGAAGATAGAGAAGATAGGAGGAGGAGAAGATGGAGGAGGAGGTCAAACAGATGAGTGAGGAGATGGAGGACAAATGGATGAATGAGGAGGAAGTGATAGGGGAAGAAATTAATTAATGAAAAGAGGAAGAGGACAAAAAATAAATAAGGAGGAAGAGGAGGAAAATTATGTAACGAAGAAGAGTAGATGAATATTACGAATACGAGGAGGAGGAGGAAGACAGCAGAAAAGGAGGAAGAGGAGGAGAAAGAGAACGGAAGAAGAGGAAGAGAAAAAAGAAATACACTGGAACTAGAAATAAAAGGAGGAGGAAAACCAGATTGGGAGGTAACAGAGGAGGAGGAGCAGGAGGAGAAAATTAAGAGCTACCAAAGGAGGAGGAGGAGGAGGAGGAGGAGGAGGAGGAGGAGGAGGAGGAGGAGGAGGAGGAGGAGGAGGAGGAGGAGGAGGAGGATTGGAAAACGAAAATTGGAAAAGAGGATGAGCAGATGGAAAATGAGCAACCAAAAGAGGAGGAGGAGGAGGAGGAGGAGGAGGAGGAGGAGGAGGAGGAGGAGGAGGAGGAGGAGGAGGAGGAGGAGGAGGAGGAGGAGGAGATTAGAAGGTAGCGGAACAGGAGGAAAACGAGATTGAGCGGTAACAAAGGAGAAGAAGGAAATTAAGAAGTAGTAGAGAGGAGGAGGAGGAGGAGGAGGAGGAGGAGGAGGAGGAGGAGGAGGAGGAGGAGGAGGAGGAGGAGGAGGAGGAGGAGGAGGAGGAGGAGGAGGAGGAGGAGCTAATTGATTGGACAGGTAAAGGTGTAGGTGAGGGAGCCTAATTACCTATCAGGAGCCATGCTAATTGCCTAATCCCCAAGCCAGGTGCAACACTACACTAATTAAGACAGGTAAGACGTTAAGGGAGGGGACGGGAGGGGGAGGGAATGGGAGGGGGAAGATGAAGAGGGAGGGAGGAGGGGTTATTGAATTGGGGGGATGGTGGGAAGGTTGTGGTGATGGTGGTGGCGGTGGTGGGAGAGGAGTGGAATGAGGAAGGAAGGAAGGAAGGAAGGAAGGAAGGAAGGAAGGAAGGAAGGAAGGAAGGAAGGAAGGAAGGAAGGAAAACAATAACTCAAAAAATATATATATATATACAACAAAAAGAAAAAAAGGGAAATACAAAGAAGAAAATACTCGAGGAGGAGGAGGAGGAGGAGGAGGAGGAGGAGGAGGAGGAGGAGGAGGAGGAGGAGGAGGAGGAGGAGGAGGAGGAGGAGGAGGAGGAGGAGGAGGAGGAGGAGGAAAGAAAAATATAACAAACAAAAACAGTAAAAAACACAGGAAACAATTACGAGAGAGAGAGAGAGAGAGAGAGAGAGAGAGAGAGAGAGAGAGAGAGAGAGAGAGAGAGAGAGAGAGAGAGAGAGAGAGAGAGAGAGAGAGAGAGAGAGAGAGAGAGAGAGAGAGAGAGAGAGAGAGAGAGAGAGAGAGCCAGGTGTTAATGAGACAGGTAGAAACAGAATTAGGTGAAGGAGGATAATGAAGGAACAGATAGGAAGATAAAGATAATTACAGGTGAATATTGAAGTGGACAGGTAGATTGATAATAATAGGTAAATAGAAAGATGGGGATAGATACACAGGTAGATAGGTAAAGATAGATGGATAATTAGATACAGATAAGAGATAAATAGAAACATACACAGACACAAACAAAGGCACACAGACAGACAGACAGACAGACAGACAGACAGACAGACAGACAGACAGACAGACAGACAGACCAGTACATATATAAATACAAACACAAATACATAAACATAGACAGGGTAATAATAATAATAATAATAATAATAATAATAATAATAATAATAATAATAATAATAATAATAATAATAATAAACAATTACAACAACTCCCCTCAAACACACCTGGTTACCTCGCCGGTCTCTCCTAATTAAGGCACGGACAGGTAAAAACATGCTGGCCAATTATCTCCCTAATCATCACCTTTACCACGAGGAAAAGGGTTATCATGTCAAGTTATATCATTATTTCTCAAGTGTGTGTTTTACTTTTTGTTTTTTGTGTTTTGTATATTTTCCTTATTTGGTAATTTTAACTTATTTTTTTTATGTTCTTTCGTATGTATTTTGTTTATTTATTTGGATTTATTTTACCTCTTTCAATGTTCAGTTCTCTTTTTATGCAGTTATTCGTGTGTGTGTGTGTGTGTGTGTGTGTGTGTGTGTGTGTGTGTGTGTGTGTGTGTGTGTGTGTGTGTGTGTGTGTGTGTGTGTGTGTGTGTGTGTGTGTGTGTGTGTGTTTGGACTACAATTTCTCTCTCTCTCTCTCTCTCTCTCTCTCTCTCTCTCTCTCTCTCTCTCTCTCTCTCTCTCTCTCTCTCTCTCTCTCTCTCTCTCTCTCAACTTCCTAATTTAATGCAACTTCTTTTTGCTCCTTCATTTTCCCTTCCTCTTCCTCCTCCTCCTCCTCCTCCAACATCAATTCCTCCTCCACTTCCTACACCTTCTTGCTCTCAAGAGGAGCTTGTTACGACCTGGTAATGAGGAGGAGGAGGAGGAGGAGGAGGAGGAGGAGGAGGAGGAGGAGGAGGAGGAGGAGGAGGAGGAGGAGGAGGAGGAGGAGGAGGAAAAATAGAAAACAAAAATAAAATAAACCGAACGGGAGAGAGAGAGAGAGAGAGAGAGAGAGAGAGAGAGAGAGAGAGAGAGAGAGAGAGAGAGAGAGAGAGAGAGAGAGAGAGAGAGAGAGAGAGAGAGAGAGAGAGAGAGAGAGAGCAATAAATCACTCCTGCAGACATTTACATTCGGTAATCCACCAAACCACAACCACCTCCACCTCCACCTCCTCCTTCCCCTCCTCCTCCTCCTCTTCCTCCTCCTCCTCACCTCTTCCCAAAAACCAAAACCCACAACAATTTACATACTTAAAATTCTCTCTCTCTCTCTCTCTCTCTCTCTCTCTCTCTCTCTCTCTCTCTCTCTCTCTCTCTCTCTCAACTCAATAAATAAATAAATAAATAAATAAATAAATAAATAAATAAATAAATAACCAGGTGAATAAAGAGAGGGAAAGAGAACACATAACCAAAATTTTCCCTTAAAACTTATTTATTTCCTTTCTTTCCTTCCTTACCTATTTTTTTCCTTCTACAGAGAAGAAAAAAGAGAAAAACAAGTAAAAAAAATTATATATAGAAAAATAAACCAAATCTTTACTCATAAAACTTATTCATTTTTCTCCTTCACTTTTTTTTTACAAGACAAGAAATAAAAAAAATAAATAAGATAAAATAATAAAAAACATATGCAAAAGTTTCCCCTTCCAAGTTTTTTGTTGTTAATATTCGTTCCATCTTCCTGTTTCTTTTTTTTTTCTCTTTCATGGCTTGTTTTCTCTTATCTCCTCCCTACATCTCGTTTTCTTCAGTTCGCGTGACCAGAGAGAGAGAGAGAGAGAGAGAGAGAGAGAGAGAGAGAGAGAGAGAGAGAGAGAGAGAGAGAGAGAGAGAGAGAGAGAGAGAGAGAGAGAGAGAGAGAGAGAGAGAGAGGGGGTATAACCGCAAAAAAGAGGCGTAAAAGAAGAGGAGGAGGAGGAGGAGGAGGAGGAGGAGGAGGAGGAGGAGGAGGAGGAGGAGGAGGAGGAGGAGGAGGAGGAGGAACCTAAAAATTTGCGGACACGCGTCACTGTTTTATGAGGAAGCGATCTCTCTCTCTCTCTCTCTCTCTCTCTCTCTCTCTCTCTCTCTCTCTCTCTCTCTCTCTCTCTCTCTCTCTCTCTCTCTCTCTCCCCCCCTTTCTTTTAATGACCCCTTAAAGAAAACGGAATGTGAGAGGAAGGTAAAGAATATTAGTAATATTTTTTTGTTATTATTTATCATTATTCTCTCTCTCTCTCTCTCTCTCTCTCTCTCTCTCTCTCTCTCTCTCTCTCTCTCTCTCTCTCTCTCTCTCTCTCTCTCTCTCTCTCTCTCTCTCTCTCTCTCTCTCTGCCGTGGTGATGGTGAGGAAAAAAGGAAAAGGAAGGAGATAATTCGGTGATAAAAGGGGAGAAGAGGAGGAGGAGGAGGAGGAGGAGGAGGAGGAGGAGGAGGAGGAGGAGGAGGAGGAGGAGGAGGAGGAGGAGGAGGAGGAGGAGGAGGAGGAGATACAAGGAGATACAGGAAGGAAGATTACTAGTAAGAAATGTGAAGAAACGAGGTGGAAGAGGAAGAGGTAGTAGTAGTAGTGGTGGTGGTGGTGGTGGTGGTGGTAGTAGTAGTAGTAGTAGTAGTAGTAGTAGTAGTAGTAGTAGTAGTAGTAGTAGTAGTAGTAGTAGTAGTAGTAGTAGTAGTAGTAGTATAACAAAGGAAAAAAACAAAAGAAAGGAAGAGAAGAAACGAAAAACAAATAAAAAAAGGAAGGAGAGAAATAGAGGAAAAAAGAGGAAAACAGGGGAAGAGAGAGGAAGGGGAAAGGGAGATGGAAAAGGAAGGGGAGAGAGGGGAGATTGGTTTGGGGAGAGTAAACAGGTCAGTTTTAAGAGCCGAGGAGAGGTGGAGGAGAGTGGAGGAGACAGGCTAAGGTGTGTGGAGGAGGTTCATGGAGACTGCCTAAAGCCTGGAGGAGGAGGAGGAGGAGGAGGAGGAGGAGGAGGAGGAGGAGGAGGAGGAGGAGGAGGAGGAGGAGGAGAACAAGAAGAGCAAAAAGAACAAAAAATGGAGAATAAGAAAAAATACATTCACAGAGAGAGAGAGAGAGAGAGAGAGAGAGAGAGAGAGAGAGAGAGAGAGAGAGAGAGAGAGAGAGAGAGAGAGAGAGAGAGAGAG
>NC_087175.1:810000-812500 GCF_035594125.1 Scylla paramamosain | reverse complement strand
CCATTTTCCCTCTTCCTCTTTCATTTCTCTATTTGCGTCTTATTCTATCTACTTCCTTCTTTTCCTCCCTTCCTTCTTTTATTTCTCTCTATTTCATTCCCTCCTTCATTATCTTTACTTCAAATTTTTCTCCTATTCCTGCTCCTCCTCTTCTTTATCCTTCTCCTCCTCCTACTCTCCTCTTATTTCCTCATCTCATCTCCTCCTCCTCCTCCTCCTCCTCCTCTTCCGTTATTGTGTTCCCCTTTTCTCCTTCAGTAGTTCAGTCAAGAAGGGAAAGAGGAGGAGGAGGAGGAGGAGGAGGAGGAGGAGGAGGAGGAGGAGGAGGAGGAGGAGGAGGAGGAGGAGGAGGAGGAGGAGGAGGAGGAGGAGACCATTTCTTCTATAGGTCAGGACGGTCAGCCCAACGTCTCGTCTCCTCCTCCTCCTGTCCATTCTGCGTCAGGAGGAGTTACGGGGAAGAACAAGAACACGAAAGAAGAACAAGAACAAGACAAGAAAATAGAAATCAAGAACGAAAAAATAAAAAAATAAAAGGAGGAGAAGGAGGAGGAAGAGGAGGAGGAAGTACTTTGATGTATATAGGAGGCAAAAATGAAGAGGAAGAGGAGGCAACGGGCGGCGGTAGAACAGAAGACAGGAGGAGGAGGAGGAGGAGGAGGAGGAGGAGGAGGAGGAGGAGGAGGAGGAGGAGGAGGAGGAGGAGGAGGAGGAGGAGGAGGAGGAGGAGGAGGACAAGTGTAATCCTACCCAATAGAAGTGTCTTCCTTTTGTCTCCGTGTCTCCAGTGTCCGAGTGAGCCTATTGACGAGGAGGAGGAGGAGGAGGAGGAGGAGGAGGAGGAGGAGGAGGAGGAGGAGGAGGAGGAGGAGGAGGAGGAGGAGGAGGATGAGGACACTACAAAACACATCCTTATTCACTTCAAATATAAGGATGAGGAAACTGAGGATGAAGATGGTATAGGCTGCTGCTGCTGCTGCTGCTGCTCCTCCTCCTCCTCCTCCTCCTCCTCTTCCTCCTCCAGGTAGGCCTATAGACATATTTTCCTCCTTTCTTCAACTGGCAAAGTGTTCGCTGAAGTGGAAAATCGCTCTACTTTATTCATGAGAGGCTGTGATCTCTCTCTCTCTCTCTCTCTCTCTCTCTCTCTCTCTCTCTCTCTCTCTGAATCTTAATGTTCCTCTAACTTTTCCTTCATTTCCTTCTATTTCCAGTGTTTATTTTTCCTCAACTGCATTTTCCTTTGTTTCCCGTTTTCTTTTCCTCTTCTCTCACTTCCTTCTCTTCCTTCTATATTTCTTATGTACTTTATTTATTTCATTTTCCTGCATGTTACACATTAAATTGAATCGAGAGGAGGAGGAGGAGGAGGAGGAGGAGGAGGAGGAGGAGGAGGAGGAGGAGGAGGAGGAGGAGGAGGAGGAGGAGGAGGAGGAAGGAAGGAAGGAAAAAAAGTCCCCTAATAATAGTCAATATTTATTTATTTATTTATTCATTCATAGAGGAGGAAAAGGGAGGACAAGAGAAGAGGAAAGAAGAGGAAAGAACAGAAAAGGAAGAACAGAAAGATGAGGAAGAGGGAGAGAAGAGGAGGAAAGAAAGAGAAAATTTTAAGTTACCTGTTAGAATGAGAAAAGGAGAAAAGGAAATGAAAAAATAAAGGAAATAAGAGAAAAGGTAGAAGAAGAGGAGGAGGAGGAGGAGGAGGAGGAGGAGGAGGAGGAGGAGGAGGAGGAGGAGGAGGAGGAGGAGGAGGAGGAGGAGGAGGAAAAATACTTAAATTACTTATTACTTCTATGTTCCTAAGCTTAAGTCCTCCTCCTCCTCCTCCTCCTCCTCCTCCTCCTCCTCCTCCTCCTCCTCCTCGCAGTGAAGGAAAATGAAAGATGAGTTTTCCCACGAATCTAACCTTAGAGCTGATGGGAAAGAAGAGAGGAAGGGAGGGAGAGGGGGAGGAAAGGAGGGTAGAGGGAAAAGAGTAAGAGAGAGAGGGAGGGAGGGAGGGAAGGAGAGAGAGAGGAAGGGAAAGAAAAAGGAAAAAATAAAGGAAAAAGAAGGGTAGAGAATTAAGATCAAGAACAAGAAGAACAAGAAAAGAAGATTGGAGGGAGATTAAGGAGAGAATAAAGAAAAGGAAGGAAGGAGAGAAAATGGAGAAGAAAAGAGGTAAAGTAGGAGAGAAAAGTGAAGAAAAGGGAGGGAGGGAGGGAGGGAGGGAGGGAGGGAGGGAGGGAGGGAGGGAGGGAGAGAATCAAATCTCATCTTTTTCCATTTCATAATCCAATAAAACTTTTCAAATCTCTTTCTTTCTTTCTTTCACTCTTTTTTTCTCTCTCTTTACCCTTTCACCTCACAATGCTCTCTTTAAATTCCTTTCCTACCATTTTCTTTCAATCTATTTTTTCTCCTACTCCTCCTCCTCCTCTTCCTCCTTTTTTTCCTTGGTCTTCATCAATGTTCTTTAGGAGGAGGAGGAGGAGGAGGAGGAGGAGGAGGAGGA
>NC_087175.1:780000-785000 GCF_035594125.1 Scylla paramamosain | reverse complement strand
TTTGAACTACTGCCACAACTAGTACTACTACCACCATCACCACAACTACTACTACCAACATTCAGGCAAACTGTGTGTGTGTGTGTGTGTGTGTGTGTGTGTGTGTGTGTGTGTGTGTGTGTGTGTGTGTGTGTATGAATGGCATAACTTTTAAGTATTGTGCTAAATTAACTATTTCCTCTCTCTCTCTCTCTCTCTCTCTCTCTCTCTCTCTCTCTCTCTCTCTCTCTCTCTCTCTCTTTGACATTGAATTTGTTTTTCATGCCTTTAGTTTGTTTTGTGAAATGTAAGGATACTGAAGTAGTAGTAGTAGTAGTAGTAGTAGTAGTAGTAGTAGTAGTAGTAGTAGAAGTAGTAGTAGTAGTAGTAGTAGTAGTAGTAGTAGTAGTAGTAGTGGTGGTAGTTCAAATAGAACCACACTTCATATAACAGTAGATGACAATAGTAGTAGTAGTAGTAGTAGTGGTGGTGGTGGTGATAGCAAGTTAAGGAGAATCAAGTATTTTATCGTAACTAGATGACATAATAGTAACAGCAGCAGCAGCAGCAGCAGCAGCAGTAGTAGTAGTAGTAGTAGTAGTAGTAGTAGTAGTAGTAGTAGTAGAAGGCAAACATTACAATTTCGTATTATATAAGTAACCAACACAATTAAGAAACATGACAACCAAACTACTACTACTACTACTACTACTACTACTACTACCACCAGCACCACTAGTTAGACGCGAGATAAACCGTATCTCTCTCTCGTCCTCTTACCGCCTTATCAAACACACACACACACACACACACACTGGGATAACTTAACCTAATTTTTACGTCAATCTTTATCCATGAAAGGCCTCTCTCTCTCTCTCTCTCTCTCTCTCTCTCTCTCTCTCTCTCTCTCTCTCTCTCTCTTGGTATTACATAATCTTAATTTAACAGTAGTAGTAGTAGTAGTAGTAGTAATGCCATTTTGCTTTAAAACGTTTGAAAGGAATAATGTCAAAATTTTCTCTCTCTCTCTCTCTCTCTCTCTCTCTCTCTCTCTCTCTCTCTCTCTCTCTCTCTCTCTCATCAATCATCTTACATTCTTGTTTTGTTTTGCTTCTACTTAAGACCTCCTCCTCCTCCTCCTATTACTACTACTACTACTACTACTACTTTTTATTGATGTAAGCAGGAGATAAGGAAATTAAGCGTAGTAGTAGTAGTAGTAGTAGTAGTAGTAGTAGTAGTAGTAGTAGTAGTAGTAGTAGTAATAGTAGTAGTAGTAGTAGAAGATATAGTGATATTTCTAAATTATTTATGAAACTGCTACTTTTATACCTCTTACTACTAAAGGTCTCTCTCTCTCTCTCTCTCTCTCTCTCTCTCTCTCTCTCTCTCTCTCTCTCTCTCTCTCTCTCTGTGTGTGTGTCTCAATCATTATTCACCGTAGCATCAATAATCAATGAATGAATGACCGTAGAATGAATGGTATCAATATCTTAGTCATGAAAGCACAGGAATATAAATGAACGAATGGATGAATGAATGAATAAGGAAAGGAAATGAGAATAAAATAAATAAATATAGTGAATTCTGACAATAACATCCTTCCTTCCTTCTTTCTTTTCTATATATGTATTTATTTATTCCTTTCTATTTGTTTATTTCCTAGTGGACTTCATGTATCACTTATTTATAATTTATTTATTTATTTATTTATTTATTTATGGGCAAAAACAATCTCCAGGAACTTTAAACTGTAAGACTTTCCCATCAATAATATAACTGCACTTCATATAACGTTCAATAATTCTTGGTACATTATTATTATTATTATTATTATTATTATTATTATTATTATTATTTTGTTGTTAGTGTGTGTGTGTGTGTGTGTGTGTGTGTGTGTGTGTGTGTGTGTGTGTGTGTGTGTGTGTGTGACATTCCTCCATTCATTCCTCTTGGAGATAAGCGGCCACGAGAGAGAGAGAGAGAGAGAGAGAGAGAGAGAGAGAGAGAGAGAGAGAGAGAGAGAGAGAGAGAGAGAGAGAGAGAGGACCTTCACCTCTCCTTTTTTTTCTCTCTCTCTCTCTCTTCCTTCGGTGACAATCTTGGCCAATGACCTTTCCTCCTCCTCCTCCTCCTCCACTCTCTCTTACTTCCTCGGCACCTCTTTCTCTTATCCTTTGTCTTCCTTTTCTCTTCCTCTCACGTGGGTTTGTTGGCAAGAGAGAGAGAGAGAGAGAGAGAGAGAGAGAGAGAGAGAGAGAGAGAGAGAGAGAGAGAGAGAGAGAGAGAGAGAGAGAGAGAGAGAGAGGGTTATCTCCATTGCTTTTTTTAACTACGCGAGAGAGAGAGAGAGAGAGAGAGAGAGAGAGAGAGAGAGAGAGAGAGAGAGAGAGAGAGAGAGAGAGAGAGAGAGAGAGAGAGTAAAAAATGTTTAAAGTTTAACGTCCACTCTCTCTCTCTCTCTCTCTCTCTCTCTCTCTCTCTCTCTCTCTCTCTCTCTCTCTCTCTCTCTCTCTCGTGTCCTCTCGTGTCCATCCGTCTTGGCACGTGTGTGTGTGTGTGTGTGTGTGTGTGTGTGTGTGTGTGTGTGTGTGTGTGTGTGTGTGTGTGTGTGTGTGTGTGTGTGTGTGTGTGTGTGTGTGTGTGTGTGTGTGTGTGTGTGTGAGAGAGAGAGAGAGAGAGAGAGAGAGAGAGAGAGAGAGAGAGAGAGAGAGAGAGAGAGAGAGAGAGAGAGAGAGATTGATGGCGACTTCTGAGGTGAAATTACCCAAAAAATCTCCTCTCAATCATTCTCTCTCTCTCTCTCTCTCTCTCTCTCTCTCTCTCTCTCTCTCTCTCTCTCTCTAAATGTATACCATAGGCCAAGTCAAGAGAAAACAATTCACACACACACACACACACACACACACACACACACACACACACACACACACACACACACACACACACACATTAAGCTGATGACGACGATTGTTGATATATTGCTGTTATTTCTTTCCCTGTACATCACCACACCACTAAACATCAACCTTATAACATCACAGTTACACTTTCCTTCCTCCTTACAACACAACACAACATGACACAAAAACAATTCCCAGCATGATCATCAATATTCCATCCTTCACTATCACTCACTATTCAATTCTCTACCAAACACAACACAACGCCACCAGACAACCTTTATTCCCTTCCCTTCGCAGCACTAAGTCATGACAGCCTTAATAACGTCATGTTTTCCTCCCCCTCCACAGCACCACACAGCAGCACCAGCATGGCCCTGTCCTGTCCTGAACTGGTGCCGGAGTCGTGGCTGGCGCCCTCACACCTCGCTCACCCAGACGACCTTTGGATTAAGTTTGAGAAGTTTGAGTTTGACAATGAACGCACGCTGGTCCTACCTAACCCATCCCCCACCAGTGACCAGCAGTTCGCATCTTTCCTAGACATGGGAGGGGGTGGTATAGCCGGGGCCCTTCACCCACCAGGCGCCCTTCCCACCCCCCCACACTCCCCACCCACTGAGCACGATCTGGATGACTTGGTGGCGTCCATTCCTGAGATATTAGAGTCGCCTTCTGCATCGCCGCCGTCAGCCATCAGCGAGATCCTGTCAGATTTGGAGGGCATGGAGGCAACATCCTCACCGCCGCGTCTTGAAGGAACCTGGGGCGCTGACTGGTGGGGCAGCGCGCTCGTCACCCCGCCCATTGAGGCATCTATCAAGAGAGACATCATGTGGGGCGGTGGTGGGTCCTGTAGCAGCACGAACAACACCACAACAGTCACCACCACGACCACCACTCCTGCAGCCACTGTCGTCACGCCCAAAGTGGAGGTGAAGAAGGAGAGGCAGGATTCTGAAAGCTCAACGGAAGCCTATCGCGATGTGATTTATTCAGATGACCTTTCTGACGAGTCTGACACGGATGACCTGCCCGACACCCCCTCCTGTACTGATAGTGACTGCGATGCTGATGATCCCCTATGGACGCCGCCTCACCATCCCCACCAGAAGCACCACCAAGTCGCCACCACCACCCCTGCTGCTGCTGTCACTCCTGCAGGCACCACGCTAAGTCACCAAGCCACCCCTGCTGTCGATATCGAGCATAACTACTGTGAGCCAAACCACCACCTTCACCACCACCACACCACTGGGACCATCACGCCTTCTGACACCGGTTAGTTTTTTTTATTTATTTTTTATTTTCACTATTCTTTTACTATTTGATTATCTGTTTTCACTATTATTATCTCCTTGTTCTTGTTCTTATTTTTTTTCCTTCTTGCTATCCTTATCCGTTTTCTTCTCCTCCTCATCCTCCTCTTCCTCTTCTTTTCTTCTTCCTCTTCCTCATTTAATGTCAATGACGTCAAAAATCTAAAGCAGGTGAGTTACGTCAGTCTCTCTCTCTCTCTCTCTCTCTCTCTCTCTCTCTCTCTCTCTCTCTCTCTCTCTCTCTCTCTCTCTCTCTCAAAACGGGTGCTCTCCTAACTTCACACCTTCCCTTTCCTCCTCCTCCTCCTCCTCCTCTTCTTCTAAGGCATGAGGAAGGAAGGATGGAAGAGAGAGAGAGAGAGAGAGAGAGAGAGAGAGAGAGAGAGAGAGAGAGAGAGAGAGAGAGAGAGAGATGGGGGGTAGGGGAGAATATATTTTTTGCTCCCCTCCACCGCTTCCTGGCCTAAGCTTCCTCCCCGCGCTCCTCAAAGCTCCCTCCCGCCATCTGTTGGGAGAGAGGGGAACTTATCTCGCCTGGGACGCAGTGTAGCCAGATCGCTTTGGCAGCGCACCCTTATATAGTGTACTGGTGTAACTCTCTCTCTCTCTCTCTCTCTCTCTCTCTCTCTCTCTCTCTCTCTCTCTCTCTCTCTCTCTCTCTCTCGAGTTTTGTTTGAAAAGGTGATGCATTGGTACAGATTCTCTCTCCGTTTTCTCTTCTCTCCTTTTCTCTTCTCTTCTCTTCTCTCATACGTAATTATTTTACCGAGAATTACATAAGTATGCACAGGGTAGTAAT
>NC_087175.1:717500-775000 GCF_035594125.1 Scylla paramamosain | reverse complement strand
TCCCTTCTTTTCAAGATTCTTCTCTCTTTCTTCGTCTCAAAAAAATCAAAGTACATTCTCTCTCTCTCTCTCTCTCTCTCTCTCTCTCTCTCTCTCTCTCTCTCTCTCTCTCTCTCTCTCTCTCTCTCTCTCTCTCTCTCAGCATCCCTTCCTCTTCATAAATTTTTCTTCCTCTCTTCCCCAAAAGATTCATAGTTTCTCTCTCTCTCTCTCTCTCTCTCTCTCTCTCTCTCTCTCTCTCTCTCTCTCTCTCTCTCTCTCTCTCTCTCTTGGCACTAAAGCTAGTTTAATGTTTCGTCTTACTCCACAACACAGAAATCTAACTCTTCTTCCTGTCTGCTTTGCTCTCACCGTCTCTCTCTCTCTCTCTCTCTCTCTCTCTCTCTCTCTCTCTCTCTCTCTCTCTCTCTCTCTCTCTCTCTCTCTCTCCCCCTCGAGGTCCTTGGCACTGTCTGTCTGGTCTCATGAATGCCAGGCTAGCTTGTGTCGCCATCCCAGATTTGGGTGCCAAGTCCTCTCTCTCTCTCTCTCTCTCTCTCTCTCTCTCTCTCTCTCTCTCTCTCTCTCTCTCTCTCTCTCTCTCGTTGCGTCTTTTTTCTTTTCCTTCTCTTTCTCTGTAGTGTCTCCTCCTCCTCCTCCTCCTCCTCCTCCTCCTCCTCCTCCTCCTCCTCCTCCTCCTCCTCCTCCCTCCTCCTCCACATCAGAGGCTGCACACAACACTTCTTCCTATTTTTCATATGATCAAAGAGAGAGAGAGAGAGAGAGAGAGAGAGAGAGAGAGAGAGAGAGAGAGAGAGAGAGAGAGAGAGAGAGAGAGAGAGAGAGAGAGAGAGAGGGGGGGGCTGTACCCAAGGCGATGACACACGCTTGGGAATGCCCGCAGGAGGAAGAAGAGAGGGGAAAGGGAAGAGGAAGATGAGGAGGAGGAAGAGGGGAAGGGCTGTGAGTGAGTGACTATGTGTGGAATGCTAAAAGTTGAATCAAACTCTCTCTCTCTCTCTCTCTCTCTCTCTCTCTCTCTCTCTCTCTCTCTCTCTCTCTCTCTCTCTCTCATGATTACTATAGCACTGTATATGTATAAGCATGTGTATTAATGTCGTTATGAATACTGGATGGATAATGAACAGGTAGTGTTTGTATATATGCATGAAGGAAGTCACTGGAATACACATACATACATACATACATACGTTCATATACATACTGATATATTTAAGGAGAGAAATAAAGACGAACAGATGGAGAAAGATAAAACGGAAAGGGAAGGAAAGATACGGAATAGGTAGATTGATAGACAGACAGACAGACAGACAAACATATAAATAGATAGATAAGTAGATAGATAAAAACTATTAATCCTACAAGTAAAAAATAAATAATCTTACAACCAACTTCTGCTACCACCACCAGCATCACCACAACCACCACCACCACCACCACCACCCTAACCCAATACCGCAATTTCAGAGGACGAAGTAGACGTGGTATCCTGCCCAGAACAGGACATGACCACCACCACCACTACCACCACCACCACCACCAACTCGAGACTGCTCCCTCCCGCCACCCAGACCCCAGCCACCACCACCACCACCACCAAAGCCTCTGTGGACGTGAAGCGACAACTGCAGCTGGCGATTCAAGAGGCGGTGAGGAACAGGCAGAACAAAAATGGCGTTGCGAGTACTGGTGGTGATGGTGGCGAGGTGGCGGCCCCTACTAGACTTGTTTCGGTGAAGATCAAGACACAGGGCAAGCCAGCGGCGTACACCAAGAGAATGAGGGACTATCATTCTGAGGTACGGTGCTCGGGGCTTGTTTTTTTTTTTGGGGGGGGGGGGAGGGGAGGGGATAATTGGGTTGTTGTTGTTTTTTGGGTTAATGTTTATTTTTGCTTGTTTCTATTCATTATTATTATTATTATTATTATTATTTGAATTTTTTTTTTCTTATTGCTGTTCAAATATTATTTTTTTCATTTAGTTTCATTTTTCTTTTTCTCTTACTGTTTAACTACTACCATTACTACTACAACTACAACCTTAACACTATCACATACACAGCCCGCCCGCCCGCCCGCCTGCCCACACACACACACACACACACACACAACTTCCCTAACTCATTCACAGCCTTCATTTCCTACCACGCAGCTCAGGTGCACCAAACACTGCTCTGTATTCCGAAAACAGCGACTCGCAATGGTAAATAGACCGCAAGAAAAATAGGAATCAACCCAAACTCATCGTATTCTCACGGGAAACTATCGCGACTCTGCCAAATCTCCGCTATTTCTCAGATTTTTAGCCACATCACGTCCAATTACCACGACTGCAGCACCTCACTTAGCTCTCATGCATATTTTACCATTAGATTAAGTAGACACTCACATAATGCTGAAATAAAGCAGATTAGTAACGTACGAACACAGCACATGGCACGTAAGACAACCCTGCTTATCCCGCCCGTCATTACATCATAAATACTCGTAAATAAATAAACTCCCAATGTTCATTAGCTCGTATTTACCTTTGCTATCCCCCCGGTGTCCTTCCCTCGCAGCCACAGATACGGACAGGCCTCCAGATCGGCGATGTGCCACGATAATTCACGGACTCACTCACGCGTAATATTACGTCGACCATTGCTCGTCTCGAAGTGATGGTGGTGGTGGTCTTCCAGTCAGATGAAGTTCTTTTTTATAATAATATCGTAATTAAAATGTGTTAAAATATTCTAAATGCGTGATTTTGTATATATTTTTTTGTAATTTGGTTTTATTTGTTTTTTAGATTTAGTTTGATTGTGATATTAAAAGTTGGTTTAAATAGTGTTACATTTTTGCTATGAGAAAACGTAGTTATTGAAAGAAGAATCGTCATCTATCATGCATACAATCTTCCTTTACTACTAATTATTTTAGTTTCATATTGTAATTTTTGTTTAGTAATTTTGTGCGTCGTTCAAATCACCAAAATATCGACATTGGCATGAATTAACATTTTCTTGCACTTTTGTAACTGCTGTAAGATAAATATATAATGAAATAAACGGTAATATCGAGAACTAGAATCGTAATTCTGAAATATATAGGTAGAAAGAAGAGAGGGGAGGAGAGGAGATAGGGAATGAGAAAAGGAGAAAAAAAAAAAAAAAAGGGCTATATTGACTCTTAAATATTCTTTCTCATATATTTTGAGCTTCTTTTCTATAATTGTTTGTTTATTTTCTTTCTTAATCTTTACTTATTTCCCTATTCATTTGTTTGTTTACCTTTTCATATTCATATTCTATCTTATTTCAACTATCTTATCTTTTCCTTCCGTATCCAAACTGTCACGTACATTATCCTATCAATTCTTAATCCTAATCATCTTTTTTCCCAACCCAACATGCATATTTCTATCATTTTACCTCTTATCCTTTCCTTATCACATTACCCACCCAGTCTTTATCCTAACTACCAATACAGGCATTCCTAATCTATCCTAACTCAACTTTTAGCATTACCAGTCCTAAATCATCTTAAAAAACATTCCCAACCTATCCTAACCAAACCATAAGTCTTGACAAGCCTAATTAAACATATCTAGCGTACCCCGCCTTTAACTGCATGACTCTACCAAACACAAGTCATTATATATAATACCTATCTACTCTTCCCTAACTCTCTCACTAACCTTCCTAACCCAGACAGCTCAGTAAACACAACCTATTCTATATTTACCCATTCATCCACATAGATATACCTTTGAATACATTTCTTACTGCTTATATCCATATCTAATTTATGTATCTAACCTATCCTAACAGTACCACAAAGCCTAACAATCCCAACTACATAATTGCCTTTTACAGATCATTACACACACACCTAACTTATTTCAACTCTTGTATTGAACCTAGCTACATAACCCTTCCTTCTGCTGGCTATCCTGACTATGATATCTACCTTAACAGTCCTATATTCTCTTTGTAAACATGTCTTGCCTCCTCTGACATGCCCTTTTCACCTTGACACCTCTAATTATGTCACCTTTCCCTCTGCTGTGTACCTAAACAATCATAAATTTTCATAACAAACATATGTGTACTATTTTAATTTTACTGTCAGTCTTAGCTAGGTTATATAATGCCTAAGTACTCATTACAAACAAAAATAACTTCTTGTAACCTTTCCTAACAATGCTTTTTAATTGTTAACAACCCCAACTAAACAACAAACATGTCTACCCTAACCTAACAAGCTTATATAATGCCTAATAAGTCTCCTTAGAGCCACATAACCTCACAAACCCAACCAAAAAATGCTAACAACCTTAACTGAACAACCAGCACAACTTTCCCTACCCTAACTTTGCCTAACCAATCACTACAAACACACACAACCTCTCATAACCATCCAAACATCACAAACAACCCTTAACAACCCTAACTAGACAACAAACACATCTAACCTACCCTAACAATCTTATATAACACCAAACAAGACCCTTTAAACCCACACAACCTGACAAAACCCAACCAAACGACCTTAACATCCGTAACTCAACAACCACTTCCCCGGCAGGTCGTCAAGTCCACCAAGCACAGGAGGAGGAACAAGGGGGACAATGACGAGGGGCGGCGGTCGGTCCACAACTCCCTGGAACGGCAGAGGAGAGTCGACCTGCGGAATGCCTTTGAGACTCTCCGCCAGCTGGTCCCAGACACCAAGATCCAGGAGAAGGCCCCTAAAGTGCAGATTCTGAAGAAGGCAGCCCTCCATTGCAAAAACCTCCAGCAGGCAGAGCTCCGACTGCTGCGGGAGAAGGAGAAGCTTAAGAGACAACTGCAGGAGCTTGAGCAGAGGAAAGCTTTGTGTTGTGGTACCTCCAGTTGAGCTTAAGCCTCAGAATTCTACATATTTCCTGTTTATTTTTAAGTTTGTTTGTGTTTCCTCTCGGTTTTTATAATTTTTTTTACTCTACGCTCTTTGTTCTTTATTTTTCTTGTCTGTGCATCCCAGCGTTCCTCTTCTTCCTCCTCGTCGCTTCTTCCTCTTGTTTGTACAGTTAGTGATAAGGCTAAATGATTTTCTATAGTGAGTGTGTATATAATAATTATCCGATTACTAGGAACTATTTCTATTACTACTACTACTACTACTACTACTACTATGAGGGGAGCATTCATTGTAATATTACTAGCCTGTTACTTGAGTGTCTGTGTGTACATGTGTCTGTAAGTGTGTGTGCGTGTGTGTGTTTACTCCTAGTGCCTGACATGGAGTCGCCAAAAAGGACCCTAGGAAGGAAAAAAAGGAATTATTATTATTTTTTATTGAGTTTTGGCGACTGATGCTTTAATTAACTACGGCTAAAAAGAAAATGAGAGATTTTTTTGTACTGTTTTGAGAGAGACTGAGAGAGAAAGGGAGAAGAAAGGATAATGTTGATGTTTTCTGATAAATTTTAAAAAGTTGGGACTTTGAAAAGGAACAGAAATTTACAAGTAGAATTGTGGGAAGAAGTTGGGAAGAGAAGTTAAATTTTATCTGAATATTATTACTGTTTATCTGAGTTACTTGTGATGGAATTCAATGAGAGGGAGAGAGAGAGTGAAAATAGATGATAATTAGCTAATCTTGTTTCATATCATTTAATTTTTTGATGGTGAAATAATCTTGTTGAAGCATCAAAATTATTATTATTATTATTATTATTATTATTACTGATGCTGGTGACGATTGGTGGTGGAAAGAACAGACTGATTTTCTTTCCTTTTTCATTATCATTAATATTTTATCTTTTCTATCTTTATTGAGGAGGCGTTGTGGTGGTGGTGGTGGTGGTGGTGGTGCAGATATAGAGAGGAGAGGCTTGTGTGTTTTCTCTTATTATTATTATCATCATTATTACTTTTTCTATCTATATTCATGTGGAGGAGTCTTTTTTTGCTTAGTTTCTACTGCAGGAATTATACCAAAGTGCACCGCTGCGTGTGGTGGGGCGCCTGTGTTCCTCGGAGAGAGAGAGAGAGAGGGAGAGAGAGAGGGGTGAGAGAGAGAGAGAGAGAGATGCGTAGGATGTCGGTAACACCTGTGCTTTACCGAGACACAGAAAATGATGAAAAAAAAAATGATAACTCAGTTGTATGTTCCTTAAGTTATATATTATATAAATATATATTATATCTATATTGCTTGCCATGATCTTAGGATACTGTGTGCTGAGAGAGAGAGAGAGAGAGAGAGAGAGAGAGAGAGCTTGTGTGAGGCTTGGAGGCTGTTTTAGACTGGTGGGGAGTGACAGACAGACAGACAGACAGGCCACACACTAAACTGCCTTAACAATACATCATTTTAACCATGCAGAGCCAGTGTCTGACAGACAGACAGGCAGTAAAGGAGGCTGTGGTGGGGAGTGACAGACAGACAGACAAACAGACCATATACCAGACTAACTTAGCAATGCAAGACACAGAGACAGACACCTGAAGTAACAATGCAATGACAAACAGACAGACAGACAGACACACAGCCTTAACCTTTTTGAGTAATGAAGTAACAATGCAGTGTTTTGAGGAGCAGTGACAGACAGACAAACAGACAGACAGACAGACAGACACACAGCCTTAACCTTTTTGAGTAATGAAGTAACAATGCAGTGTTTTGAGGAGCAGTGACAGACAGACAGACAGACAGACAGACAGACACACAGCCTTAACCTTTTTGAGTAATGAAGTAACAATGCAGTGTTTTGAGGAGCAGTGACAGACAGACAGACAGACAGACAGTAACTCACACTTAGGTCACTTCTTTGCCGCAGTGAGCTCATTCACAGGTCAGCCCAGGAGAGGAGAGGTAGAAAGTGAAGATTTTGTAGGAAGAAAGATAAAGTTTTATCCCAATCCAACACACCCAGACCTAGCTTAACCAGACCCAACCCAGTATTCAGAGCAGGCACAAAGTCATGACCTAACTTAACCTAACACAGTATTCAAGGCAGGCAGAAAGTTAAGATTTTGTTAGAAGGAAGTTAAAATTTGATCCCAACCCAACCCAGACCAGACCTAACCTGACTTAACACAGTATTCAAGACAAGCAGAAAATTAAAATATTGTTAAGGGAAACTTAAATTTTATTGCAACACAGACCAGACCAGACCTAACCCAACCTAACCTAACCAGACCTAACCTAATATTCAAGGCACAAGAAAGTTGACGTTTTGAAGGTGTACAAGTCAAGATTCCTATGGTAACCCAACAGCCAGACAAGACCAGAACCTCCCCTCTCCCCGCCCCCCACCTCCCTAGCGTGCATGCCAGCAGCCTCCCAGCCTCCCAGTGTGCACGAGAAGACCCGTACCTGTGTGTGCGTGTATGTATGTGTGCGCGTGTGTGTGGTCCCTACTTCCATGATTCTCATTCGTCTAATGGCAGACAAAAAAAAAAAAAGACAGAGGTTGTGGGTGTGTTTGTACGTGTGTGCTTGTGTGCGCGTGTGTTTGTAGTGAAGATAGCGCTGCATTGGTGCTTTAAGGAGACTTGGGCTGCTGTGTTGAGGCCTACAAGAGACAGTTAGGCCTATCCTCCTCCCTTTTGATAATGTTTTGATAACTTTATATATATACCTTTAGGCGAGGAAGCCTAGCCAAGCCTTGTACTGTATGTATGCCCGTGTTCAAACCTGTGTGTTTTGTATCTACTGTTTTCTTGAAGCTTGGTTGCCATATATATGTGTATAGAGAGAGTGTGCATGTGTGTGTGTGTGTGTGTGTATGTGTGTGTGTGTGTGTCTGTAACTTTTTGTACTTAATGCATAAGATTTAGTGTACAGCAGTGCCTGATCCTCTCCTTAAGCACATCACATGCAGAATAATGCTCAACGTAATTAGTTTGAAGGATAAATAGTGAATACATAATGTTGATATAGAGGTAGATAACAAAACAACCCATTTGCTACACCATTTTGTATGTTGCCTGGCTGGCTGTCACGAGGCCTTCTGACCCCCTCCTGCCCATTGCTCACTTTTGTACTTACTGCTGCTGCTGCTGCTGCTGCTGCTGCAACGAACAGTTAGCCGCCACCTGCTGTGGACAACCCTAAAACATTGGTGATGTTGACAGGAAGCATTGTTTGTCTGTTGCTGCACCCTGACAGTCGTCAAGGCAGAATCAAAATGAGAGATTGTACGTGCGTGTGTTTGTGTGTTTGTGTGTGGGTGTGTGAACCTTTGTCAGAGGAAATATTGAAAGGTTTAATTCATTCACACACTTGTAACTTAAATATATCATGAACTTAACTATTTAACATCAGGAAAAGTGATTATACTGTTAAAATTATAACTTAATGATACAAAATCTATTCACATTTATAATGTAAACTAAATTTAATTAAGTAATTGATGATTTCAAGAGGGCCTGTGCTGTGCTGAGGGCCCTGTACCCTGTAACTGTACCCTGCCTCCTGCCAGTGGCCTCTCTCCACCCACCCCACCCTGCCAGGCCTACAGGAGGGCAAGCCTGCACCCACATTAGCACAGGCTGTGCAGGCAGGCAGGATATACGTAAAAATATACAGAGAGATGGCCACATGCAGGGACAGAGGCATGTACACACGCACGCACACACACACACATACACACGTATATCCAGAATATGTAGTGTAAATAAATAGGAATTTGTACTTTTACAGATTTTTTCACATACATAAGCTCGATTATTTTTTTTCAATATTTTTTTTTATTTTATTTTACTTTGTTTTTTATTTATTTTTTTTTTATATATTTTTTTTTTGTCCGGACGTTGTGTTTTGCTGGCGGGGTGTGCCGCCCCGCCCCGCCAGTCCCCCACACCCCCATTTGCCCTGGGTCTCCGTGCACACCAGCTGAGTTTGATGCTGAACAGAAACAAGAAAATGAAAAAAAAATGAGAGAAAAAAAGTAAAAAAAATGAAATATAGATCTATTTTTTCACATTTTCAGCGTACGTAGCGTTAGTTTAGGCGTGTTTGGAAGCGTTTGGACTTGCAACGTGCACGGTGGCTCACTCACTCTTTCTATAATGAATGTACAAATTTTTGGGCCTGTTTTGTATCATGTAAGGTCAAAATTTATAGTTATGCATACATACATACTATTATTATTATTATTCATTATTGTATTCATTATTCATTATTATTGTTATTGGTCCCCCTCCCTGTTTGTCCCAGTTCAAAGTGTGATCAACCCAGTCTGTTAGGTCAAAATTTACAGCCATACATACATACATACATACAAACTGTTCACTATTCACCATTCCTGGTATTGGTTCCCCTGTTTACCATCCCAAGGTGAGATCAAAACAATATTATTACCTTTTATTTTTATTTTTATTTTTTTCCCCTCACATTTTAAGCTTTACCAAATTGTCTCCCATAGCAAGCGAGGAAATTTGGACCCTTTCAAAGATTCCTCGCTCCACTCACTCCAATACAACACAAACAAGAAAACCTAACCAAAAACAAACCTACCTGCCCCCCTGGCCCCCCCTTCCCCCTTTTATAAATTTGTAAGAATTGCCATTTTTCATATCTTTAAGTCTGAATAGGAAGAAGAAGAAGGAAAGAAAAAGAAATGTTACTATTTGGTTGAATGGAAAATTGTTTTATGGAGAAATTTATCAATCTTTTTATTATTTGAAGTCATTTATTATTATAGCAACATGTTATGAAAATAAATATACCAGCTATACAATCCACCTGTTTGTTTGTGTTCCTTGCAGGGAGGTGGAGGGAAACAGTGGAGGGGAGGTGGAGGGGAAAAAATGAATGATGGAGAGAAAGTAAAAGAAATGGAAGGAAAAGTACAGGAGAGATGGAGAGAAGGGGGGAAAAAATAAGGGGAGGAAAAATACTGGAGGTGAGAAAATACTGGATGGATGGAGAGAAAACTGAGATATGGAAGAAAAATAGTGGAGAGATGGAGAGAAACATACTTGATGGAGATGAAGGGAAAAATAAGGGAGAAGTAGAAACAAAAATACTTGGAGGAAAAAATATTGCAGTGAAGGAGAGAAAATACTGGAGACATGGAGAGATGGAGAAAAAATACTTGGAGAGATGGAGAGAAAAATACTAAAAAAAGAGAGAATTTCTAGCATTGGAGAGAGAGATACTTTCCTCTGATCGCCGCCCCACGTCCTTGTCTCCTTTGTTCCTCCGCCTGTGCTTCGTGGACTTCACAACCTGCCGGGGGATTGACTTAGAGAGAATTTCTAGCATTGGAGAGAGAGAGACTTTCCTCTGATTGCCGCCCCACGTCCTTGTCCACTTTGTTCCTCCGCCTGTGCTTCGTGGACTTCACAACCTGCCGGGGAATAGACTTATGAGTTGGGGTTTGGTGAGGTTGTGTGTGTCTATTGGGATTCATTATGTGTTGGAAGAGTTAGGGGCTGGAGTAGTGAGTGGGAGAGGCAGGGACACTTTTTTCACGAGTACCTGCGCAATGTCTGGAGTGTGGCAAGCCCTTGTGGGTATAACAGACCTGATAAGATTGTCCTGTATATGTTACGGTATGATCTGATGAGGTTGTGGTGTTTAAGTTACGTTATTTGGGTTACTGGAGGGCGTGTGTGGCCAAAATACCCCAAAACACACTCAAAACACAAGACACCCACAAAGTTTACCCAAACTGCACTCAGAACATCCTTAACTACAACAAAACTCACCCAAACACACACAAACTACACTCAAAACAACCCAAAACACACCCAAAACATCATTAAATACAACTATAATGACCCAGACACACCCAAGAGATTCAAAATATCCCTAAATACAACAAAACTCACCCAAAAACACACACAAACTGCACTCAAAACAACCCAAAACATACTCAAAACATCCTTAAATATAACAATAATGACCCAGACACACCCAAGAGATTCAAAATACCCCTAAATATAACAAAACTCATCCAATTACACCTAACACACGTTTAAAACATTCAAAATACAATGAAAACATCCCAACAATACCCAAATATATCCACAAAACTCACCCAAACACATCCAAAACACCGAAAACACACTCAAAACACCCCACATCACTTCAATACCCAAAAAAAAACTCATCCAAACACATCTAAATCATGCTAAAAACACCCAAAAAGCACTTAAAACAGCCTGATATGCCCACAAAACTCACCCAATATAACCAAAACACGCTAAAAGCATCTAAAACACACACAAAACACCACATAACACCCTATATAAGGGGAGAAGTGGAGACAAAAATACTTGGAGGAAAAAATATTGCAGTGAAGGAGAGAAAATACTGGAGATATGGAGAAAAAAATACTTGGAGAGATGGAGAGAAAAATACAAAAAAAAAAAAGAGAGAATTTCTAGCATTGGAGAGAGAGAGACTTTCCTCTGATCGCCGCCCCACGTCCTTGTCCCCTTTGTTCCTCCGCCTGTGCTTGTGCTCCGTGGACTTCACAACCTGCCGGGGGATTGACTTAGAGAGAATTTCTAGCATTGGAGAGAGAGAGACTTTCCTCTGATTGCTGCCCCACGTCCTTGTCCACTTTGTTCCTCCGCCTGTGCTTCGTGGACTTCACAACCTGCCGGGAGATAGACTTATGAGTTGGGGTTTGGTGAGGTTGTGTGTGTCTATTGGGATTCATTATGTGTTGGAAGAGTTAGGGGCTGGAGTAGTGAGTGGGAGAGGCAGGGACACTTTTTTCACGAGTACCTGCACAATGTCTGGAATGTGGCAAGCCCTTGTGGGTATAACAGACCCGATAAGATTGTCCTGTATATGTTACGGTAAGATCTGATGAGGTTGTGGTTGTTAGGGGGTAGTCACAGCCTGCCCTCTAAAGACAACTCTCTTCCTCCACACAAAACTACAAGCACCTAATAACACACACACCTTTCACTCAAAAAAATTTAAAATCATGGCGACTCCTACACCAGCCTCGGAGTCCCCATCTGGGGAGGGGACCATAAATGTCCCCAGGTCGGACTGCCTTTCCGTCGACGACCGTAAGTGTCTTGACACCCCCCTCAACTTTTTCTTCATTAACTTCTGCAACATTCGCGGTCTAAGATCTAATTTTCAATCTGTAGAACACCACCTCTCCTCTTCTAAACCTCATCTTCTTTTCCTCACTGAAACTCAGGTGTCTGAGGCAACTGACAGTAGCCCCTTTTCTGTTCCCTCCTACTTTCTCTATCCTCATTTTCGATCCAAAGCTGGATGCTGCGTTTATGTGCGCAATGACTTAACCTGCTCTCGTGCCCACGCTCTTGAATCTTCCGAGTTTTCCACCATCTGGCTTCGACTACAGAGTCATTCTCATACTAAATTTATCTGTGCTGTATACCTCTCTCCTAACTCCTCTGACTATAAGAAATTCTTTGACTACTTAACTTCCAAAGTGGAGCACATTCTGACCCTCTTCCCTTTTGCAGAGATCTCCATTCTTGGAGACTTCAATGTTCACCACCAGCTTTGGCTTTCCTCTCCCTTCACTGACCATCCTGGTGAACTAGCCTACAACTTTGCTATCCTCCATGACCTAGAGCAATTGGTGCAACACCCTACTCGTATTCCTGACCGTCTTGGAGATACGCCCAACATTCTTGACCTTTTCCTGACCTCTAATCCTTCTGCTTATGCTGTTACCCTTTCTTCTCCGTTGGGCTCCTCCGATCACAATCTCATATCTTTATCTTGTCCTATCACTCCAATCCCTCCTCAGGATCCCCCTAAGCGAAGGTGCCTCTGGCGTTTTGCCTCTGCTAGTTGGGGGGACCTGAGGCGGTATTTTGCTGATTTTCCTTGGAATGACTACTGCTTCCGTGTCAGAGACCCGTCTTTGTGTGCTGAGCGCATAACAGAGGTGATAGTGTCTGGCATGGAGGCGTACATTCCTCACTCTTTTTCTCGTCCTAAACCTTCTAAACCTTGGTTTAACGCAGCTTGTTCTCGTGCTATACATGATAGAGAGGTGGCCCACAAAAGGTACTTAAGCCTTCCTTCACCAGAATCTCATGCACTTTATATTTCTGCCCGGAACCATGCCAAGTCTGTTCTCCAACTAGCCAAAAACTCCTTCATTAACAGAAAATGTCAAAACCTTTCAAGATCTAACTCCCCTCGTGATTTCTGGCATCTAGCCAAAAATATCTCCAATAACTTTGCTTCTTCTTCTTTCCCTCCTCTACTTCAACCAGATGGCACCACTGCTATCACATCTATTTCTAAAGCTGAACTCTTTGCTCAAACCTTTGCTAAAAACTCTACCTTGGACGATTCTGGGCTTGTTCCTCCCTCTCCTCCACCCTCTGACTACTTCATGCCTCGTATTAAAATTCTTCGTAATGATGTTTTCCATGCCCTCGCTGGCCTAAACCCTCAGAAGGCTTATGGACCTGATGGGGTCCCTCCTATTGTTCTCCGAAACTGTGCCTCCGTGCTTGCACCTTGCCTAGTCAAACTCTTTCAGCTCTGTCTGTCAACATCTACCTTTCCTTCTTGCTGGAAGTTTGCCTACATTCAACCTGTTCCTAAAAAGGGTGACCGCTCTAATCCCTCAAACTACCGTCCTATTGCTTTAATTTCCTGCTTATCTAAAGTTTTTGAATCTATCCTCAACAGGAAGATTCTTAAACATCTATCACTTCACAACCTTCTATCTGATCGCCAGTATGGGTTCCGTCAAGGACGCTCTACTGGTGATCTTCTGGCTTTCCTTACTGAGTCTTGGTCATCCTCTTTTAGAGACTTTGGTGAAACTTTTGCTGTTGCCTTGGACATATCAAAAGCCTTTGATAGAGTCTGGCACAAAGCTTTGATTTCCAAACTACCCTCCTACGGTTTCTATCCTTCTCTCTGTAACTTCATCTCAAGTTTCCTTTCTGACCGTTCTATTGCTGCTGTGGTAGACGGTCACTGTTCTTCTCCTAAATCTATTAACTGTGGTGTTCCTCAGGGTTCTGTCCTGTCACCCACTCTCTTCTTATTATTCATTAATGATCTTCTAAACCAAACTTCTTGTCCTATCCACTCCTATGCTGATGATACCACCCTGCACTTTTCCACGTCTTTTCATAGACGTCCAACCCTTCAGGAGGTAAACATATCACGCAGGGAAGCCACAGAACGCCTGACTTCTGATCTTTCTAAAATTTCTGATTGGGGCAGAGCAAACTTGGTATTGTTCAATGCCTCAAAAACTCAATTCCTCCATCTATCAACTCGACACAATCTTCCAGACAACTATCCCCTCTTCTTCAATGACACTCAACTGTCCCCCTCTTCTACACTGAACATCCTCGGTCTGTCCTTTACTTATAATCTGAACTGGAAACTTCACATCTCATCTCTAGCTAAAACGGCTTCTATGAAGTTAGGTGTTCTGAGACGTCTCCGCCAGTTTTTCTCACCCCCCCAGCTGCTAACTCTGTACAAGGGCCTTATCCGTCCATGTATGGAGTATGCTTCACATGTCTGGGGGGGTTCCACTCATACTGCTGTTCTAGACAGGGTGGAATCAAAAGCTTTTCGTCTCATCAACTCCTCTCCTCTAACTGACTGTCTTCAGCCTCTCTCTCACCGCCGCAATGTTGCATCTCTTGCTGTCTTCTACCGCTATTTTCATGCTAACTGCTCTTCTGATCTTGCTAACTGCATGCCTCCCCTCCTTCCGCGGCCTCGCTGCACAAGACTTTCTTCTTTCTCTCACTCCTATTCTGTCCACCTCTCTAATGCAAGAGTTAACCAGTATTCTCAATCATTCATCCCTTTCTCTGGTAAACTCTGGAACTCCTTGCCTGCTTCTGTATTTCCACCTTCCTATGACTTGAATTCCTTCAAGAGGGAGGTTTCAAGACACTTATCCACCAATTTTTGACCACTGCTTTGACCCTTTTAGGGACTGGCATTTCAGTGGGCATTTTTTTTATTAGATTTTTGTTGCCCTTGGCCAGTATCCTTCCTACATAAAAAAAAAAAAAAAAAAGTTACGTTATTTGGGTTACTGGGGGGCGTGTGTGGCCAAAATACCCCAAAACACACTCAAAACACAAGACACCCACAAAGTTTACCCAAAACGCACTCAGAACATCCTTAACTACAACAAAACTCAACTAAACACATACAAACTGCACTCAAAACAACCCAAAACACACACAAACTGCACTCAAAACAACCCGAAACACACTCAAAACATCCTTAAATACAACAATAATGACCCAGACACACTCAAGAGATTCAAAATACCCCTAAATATAACCAAACTCACCCAATCACACCTAACACACGTTTAAATCATTCAAAATACACTCAAAACATCCCCACAATACCCAAATATATCCACAAAATTCACCCGAACACATCCAAAACACGTCTTTAATCATTGAAAACACACTCAAAACACCCCACATCACCTCAATACCCAAAAAATTCACCCAAACACATCTAAATCACGCTAAAAACACCCAAAAAGCACTCAAAACACCCTGATATGCCCACAAAACTCAGCCAATATAACCAAAACACGCTAAAAAAACATCCAAAACACACACAAAACACCACATAACACCCTACAATACCCACAAAACTCACCCAAACACTCAAAATATCCAAAACACACTCAAAACACTCTGAGCTTCCTAACCATCCACAAAATTCACCCACACTCAAAACACTCAAATTCACCCAAAATACCACACAACTCATTGAAGCACAACACCACAGAACATCACAGAATACGCGTAAAACACACCAAAACGCACCCAATACACCCCACTCACACTCAAATACACCCAAAGGACCCCACACACACACACACCAAAACTCACCCAAAACACTTACAGCACCCAAAACAAACTAACAGCACCTTAACATATTCCCAGACACACCCAAAACACACCAAAACACTCCACAATATACTTAAAACACTCCACAAGACTAAAAACACGTAAAATACACCTAAAAACATCCTAAGCGAAACTTAAAACACCCTAAATTCACCCCCCACCCAAAAAAAAAAAAAAAAAAAAAAAAACAGCAAACATACATCCTAAACACACCTAAACACCCCCAAAACTCAAAACACCCAACACTCCTAGATACACCCAAAGCAGTTAAAACATTCAAAACACACGAAATATTAGAGAAAGGCAGGGCAAGAAGGGAAACTAAGCTAAACATTGGTATTTACCCGTTATGCCTCCTCCTCCTCCATTTCTCCTTACTTCTTCCTTCTCCTCCATTTCTATATTTTTTTTTCCTACTACTACTACAACCTACACACCTGAGTATGGAAACAGCTGGAAACACCTGAAAAACACTGGAAATTAAGGAAAATACTGACTAGGAAACACCGGAACCGAGCGGGTCCCGGCTTGATGACGTCACAGGCGAACTGCCACCAGCCCGCTGGCTTACGTACGTAACGTATTTCATTTTAAAATTGACCCTTAGAAAAAATGAAGCTAGGCTCGAATGCATTATATATTCTGACTTGACAATTACTTAAATTAATATTCACAATATCAAAACATCTCCAGCCTGAGTAGTTGTAAAAAAATATTAATATGAAATATGGAAAAGTGTTGGAACCTTTGACACTATTAAAACCATTGAAAAGTCCACCCACTTCACTTTACAACAATGAAAAAACACTTTAAAAAATCTGAACTATTTTTTAAAACAATGTAAAGTTAGTTACAAGCTGAAATTGAGAAATAAAGAATCTAAAAAATGGCAAAATCAACACTTTTAACGGGATTAAAAGCTATTTCAAATTCCACATACTTAGCTCAACAGGAACGCAAAACATTTTAAATGTCATAAACGATTTTTTAAAGCAGTAAAATCTTCACTAAAGGCTCAAATAAAAAAGCCAAGAATCGTCTTGGGTAAAAAAAACCGTACAAACCGCCCCTTATTTACGCAAAAAAACAACAATAAATCCAGCACATTTACTTACCTGAAGCATGAAACACACTTCATAAGCAACAAAATATTTTTAGAAACCACAAAATTGTACTATAGAAGCCAAATAAAGTAATTCAAAAAAATATAAAAAAATATTGGAACTTGCGAGCTGGAACATGCAGGAGTCCATCATGGCCGCCCTCGGCGGCGACCACAGTGGGGAAGCCGGCGGCCATATTTCGTTAATTATTCGTTCATGACACCAAAAGCAGGCAATGGCGGCTTTATCTGACCAGCGGATATTAAGGCTAGACATGTGGCTACATTTTGTGATATGTTTGGCTTACAATAAGTGAAAGACGAGGCAAATAATGGCTGAAATAACTGAAGCCCCGCCTCTACCCCAGCTGACAGCTTGTTTACATATTGATCAACATTCAATATTTGCCTAAATCTCCAACTGTTTCCAGACTCTGATGTAAACGAAACCTAAAAATAAATAAATAACCCCCAAAAATACCTAAACAACTAATAATAAGACCTAAATAAACGAGTACAACACTACAGGGAGGAGGAGGATGCTGTAGGTGAAGGCAGTGAGGCTGGCACTGCTGGCCTCACCTTACGTACTCGTGCCTCTCTGGTGCTGCCTGGCGGTGCTCGGTGCAGGGAGAAGCTGCCAGGAATACGGAAACACTGCTTAATAGAGCGTGTGGGGTAGGACTGACCAGTGCTGGCCAAAACACTGCAGGTGGCCAGCCAGCCAGCCGCCCGCTCTCCCTCCCCAGCGCCATCTGTCAATGCTCTTCAACCCATCCAGTCCACACACACACACACACACACAAGTTGACATGTTATCAAATGATAATTCAAATAATATAAATATCTTTCACTTCCTTACTTCCCTTTCCAAACGTCACACCAGCTACGTGATTATTAACGAAAATTTCACTCACTGCTGCACCGTTACCGCAGCAAATACGAACTAGCCCAGGATAGGCTCAACTAAATGCTCTCTCTCTCTCTCTCTCTCTCTCTTTCTCTCAGTAGTTGCACAGGTTTTCAAGGGTGGTTTTACAGTTCTAGTGACAGATTAACAACAATTCTACATTAGTAACAGAAGAAATACGCTTTTAAAAGGTTCTAGTCGAGCTGACAGGTTTTCAAGGGTGCTTTTTACGGTTCTAGTGACACAATAACAACATTTTTACATTAATAACAGGAGAAATACCCCTGAAAACCATGCTAATCATCTTTATGGCTTTCAGAAACAGTCGTGAGAGAGAGAGAGAGAGAGAGAGAGAGAGAGAGAGAGAGAGATTAGGGGTTGGTGTGGTGTGTGGGAAAGGAGGCAGACTTTCAGGGGTACCTGCGCAGTGTCTGGAGTGTGGCAAGCCCTTGTTGGCATGATATATATATATATATATATATATATATATATATATATATATATATATATATATATATATATATATATATATATATATATATATATATATATATATATATATATATATATATATACGAGTATAAGCTTGTTAGGGTAGATTAGATGTGTTTGTTGTCTAGTTAGGGTTGTTAAGGGTTGTTTGTGATGTTTGGATGGTTATGAGAGGTTGTGTGTGTTTGTTTTGATTGGTTAGGCAAAGTTAGGGTAGGGAAAGTTGTGCTGGTTGTTCAGTTAAGGTTGTTAGCATTTTTTGGTTGGGTTTGTGAGGTTATGTGGCTCTAAAGAGACTTATTAGGCATTATATAAGCTTGTTAGGTTAGGGTAGACATGTTTGTTGTTTAGTTAGGGTTGTTAACAATTAAAAGCATTGTTAGGAAAGGTTACAAGAAGTTATTTTTGTTTGTAATGAGTACTTAGGCATTATATAACCTAGCTAAGACTGACAGTAAAATTAAAATAGTACACATATGTTTGTTATGAAAATTTATGATTGTTTAGGTACACAGCAGAGGGAAAGGTGACATAATTAGAGGTGTCAAGGTGAAAAGGGCATGTCAGAGGAGGCAAGACATGTTTACAAAGAGAATATAGGACTGTTAAGGTAGATATCATAGTCAGGATAGCCAGCAGAAGGAAGGGTTATGTAGCTAGGTTCAATACAAGAGTTGAAATAAGTTAGGTGTGTGTGTAATGATCTGTAAAAGGCAATTATGTAGTTGGGATTGTTAGGCTTTGTGGTACTGTTAGGATAGGTTAGATACATAAATCAGATATGGATATAAGCAGTAAGAAATGTATTCATAGGTATATTGATGTGGATGAATGGGTAAATATAGAATAGGTTGTGTTTACTGAGCTGTCTGGGTTAGGAAGGTTAGTGAGAGAGTTAGGGAAGAGTAGATAGGTATTATATAATGACTTGTGTTTGGTAGAGTCATGCAGTTAAGAGCGGGGTACGCTAGATATGTTTAATTAGGCTTGTCAAGACTTATGGTTTGGTTAAGATAGGTTGGGAATGTTTTTTTATGATAATTTAGAACTGGTAATGCTAAAAGTTGGGTTAGGATAGATTAGGAATGCCTGTATTGGTAGTTAGGATAAAGACTGGGTGGGTAATGTGATAAGGAAAGGATAAGAGGTAAAATGATAGAAATATGCATGTTGGGTTGGGAAAAAAAGATGATTAGGATTAAGAATTGATAGGATAATGTATGTGACAGTTTGGATACGGAAGGAAAAGATAAGATAGTTGAAATAAGATAGAATATGAATATGACAAGGTAAACAAACAAATGAATAGGGAAATAAGTAAAGATTAAGAAAGAAAATAAACAAACAATTATAGAAAAGAAGCTCAAAATATATGAGAAAGAATATTTAAGAGTCAATGTAGCCCTTTTTTTTTTTTTTCTCCTTTTCTCATTCCCTATCTCCTCTCCTCCCCTCTCTTCTTTCTACCTATATATTTCAGGATTACGATTCTAGTTCTCGATATTACCGTTTATTTCATTATATATTTATCTTACAGCAGTTACAAAAGTGCAAGAAAATGTTAATTCATGCCAATGTCGATATTTTGGTGATTTGAACGACGCACAAAATTACTAAACAAAAATTACAATATGAAACTAAAATAATTAGTAGTAAAGGAAGATTGTATGCATGATAGATGACGATTCTTCTTTCAATAACTACGTTTTCTCATAGCAAAAATGTAACACTATTTAAACCAACATTTAATTTCACAATCAAACTAAATCTAAAAAACAAATAAAACCAAATTACAAAAAAATATATACAAAATCACGCATTTAGAATATTTTAACACATTTTAACTACGATATTATTATAAAAAAGAACTTCATCTGACTGGAAGACCACCACCACCATCACTTCGAGACGAGCAATGGTCGACGTAATATTACGCGTGAGTGAGTCCGTGAATTATCGTGGCACATCGCCGATCTGGAGGCCTGTCCGTATCTGTGGCTGCGAGGGAAGGACACCGGGGGGATAGCAAAGGTAAATACGAGCTAATGAACATTGGGAGTTTATTTACGAGTATTTATGATGTAATGACGGGCGGGATAAGCAGGGTTGTCTTACGTGCCACGTGCTGTGTTTGTACGTTACTAATCTGCTTTATTTCAGCATTATGTGAGTGTCTACTTAATCTAATGGTAAAATATGCATGAGAGCTAAGTGAGGTGCTGCAGTCGTGGTAATTGGACGTGATGTGGCTAAAAATCTGAGAAATAGCGGAGATTTGGCAGAGTCGCGATAGTTTCCCGTGAGAATACGATGAGTTTGGGTTGATTCCTATTTTTCTTGCGGTCTATTTACCATTGCGAGTCGCTGTTTTCGGAATACAGAGGAGTGTTTGGTGCACCTGAGCTGCGTGGTAGGAAATGAAGGCTGTGAATGAGTTAGGGAAGTTGTGTATGTGTGTGTGTGTGTGGGCGGGCGGGCGGGCTGTGTATGTGATAGTGTTAAGGTTGTAGTTGTAGTAGTAATAGTAGTAGTTAAACAGTAAGAGAAAAAGAAAAATGAAACTAAATAAAAAAAAAATAGTTGAACAGCAATAAGAAAAAAAATACAAATTAAAATAAATAATAATAATAATAATAATAATAATGAATAGAAACAAGCAAAAATAAACATTAACCCAAAAAAACAACAACAACCCAATTATCCCCTCCCCTCCCCCCCCAAAAAAAAAACAAGCCCCGAGCACCGTACCTCAGAATGATAGTCCCGCATCCTCTTGGTGTACGCCGCTGGCTTGCCCTGTGTCTTGATCTTCACTGAAACAAGTCTGGTAGGGGCCGCCACCTCACCACCATCACCACCAGTACTCGCAACGCCATTTTTGTTCTGCCTGTTCCTCACCGCCTCTTGAATCGCCAGCTGCAGTTGTCGCTTCACGTCCACAGAGGCTTTGGTGGTGGTGGTGGTGGTGGCTGGGGTCTGGGTGGCGGGAGGGAGCAGTCTCGAGTTGGTGGTGGTGGTGGTGGTAGTGGTGGTGGTGGTCATGTCCTGTTCTGGGCAGGATACCACGTCTACTTCGTCCTCTGAAATTGCGGTATTGGGTTAGGGTTGTGGTGGTGGTGGTGGTGGTGTTGGTGGTTGTGGTGATGCTGGTGGTGGTAGCAGAAGTTGGTTGTAAGATTATTTATTTTTTACTTGTAGGATTAATAGTTTTTATCTATCTACTTATCTATCTATTTATATGTTTGTCTGTCTGTCTGTCTGTCTATCAATCTACCTATTCCGTATCTTTCCTTCCCTTTCCGTTTTATCTTTCTCCATCTGTTCGTCTTTATTTCTCTCCTTAAATATATCAGTATGTATATGAACGTATGTATGTATGTATGTGTATTCCAGTGACTTCCTTCATGCATATATACAAACACTACTTGTTCATTATCCATCCAGTATTCATAACGACATTAATACACATGCTTATACATATACAATGCTATAGTAATCATGAGAGAGAGAGAGAGAGAGAGAGAGAGAGAGAGAGAGAGAGAGAGAGAGAGAGAGAGTGTTTGATTCAACTTTAAGCATTCCACACATAGTCACTCACTCACAGCCCTTCCCCTCTTCCTCCTCCTCATCTTCCTCTTCCCTTTCCCCTCTCTTCTTCCTCCTGCGGGCATTCCCAAGCGTGTGTCATCGCCTTGGGTACAGCCCCCCCCCCCCCTCTCTCTCTCTCTCTCTCTCTCTCTCTCTCTCTCTCTCTCTCTCTCTCTCTCTCTCTCTCTCTCTCTCTCTCTCTCTCTCTCTCTCTCTCTCTCTCTCTCTCTCTCTCTCTCTCTCTCTCTCTCTCTCTCTTTTTGATCATATGAAAAATAGGAAGAAGTGTTGTGTGCAGCCTCTGATGTGGAGGAGGAGGGAGAGGAGGAGGAGGAGGAGGAGGAGGAGGAGGAGGGAGAGGAGGAGGAGGAGGAGGAGAGGGAGAGACTACAGAGAAAGAGAAGGAAAAGAAAAAAGACGCAACGAGAGAGAGAGAGAGAGAGAGAGAGAGAGAGAGAGAGAGAGAGAGAGAGAGAGATTACTTGGCACCCAAATCTGGGATGGCGACACAAGCTAGCCTGGCATTCATGAGACCAGACAGACAGTGCCAAGGACCTCGAGGGGGAGAGAGAGAGAGAGAGAGAGAGAGAGAGAGAGAGAGAGAGAGAGAGAGAGAGAGAGAGAGAGAGAGAGAGAGAGAGAGAGACGGTGAGAGCAAAGCAGACAGGAAGAAGAGTTAGATTTCTGTGTTGTGGAGTAAGACGAAACATTAAACTAGCTTTAGTGCCAAGAGAGAGAGAGAGAGAGAGAGAGAGAGAGAGAGAGAGAGAGAGAGAGAGAGAGAGAGAGAGAAACTATGAATCTTTTGGGGAAGAGAAGAAGAAAAATTTATGAAGAGGAAGGGATGCTGAGAGAGAGAGAGAGAGAGAGAGAGAGAGAGAGAGAGAGAGAGAGAGAGAGAGAGAGAGAATTCAAAACATTACCCATAATTCCCACACCCACACTGCAGTGAGGGTGAGGACGGGGGAATGCTACCTGCAATGTACCGTCGGCTGTCATGTACCGTCTGCTATGTATCACTGCTTTGGCTTATATGTACCATTGTAGAGCTGTTATGTACCGGCTCCTATGTACCACTGCTTTAGCTTATATGTATCATTGTAGAGCTGCTATGTACCGGCTCCCATGTACCACTGCTTTGGCTTGTATAAAAAAAAAAAATATATATATATACTCGTATAACACCAAACAAGACCCTTTAAACCCACACAACCTGACAAAACCCAACCAAACGACCTCAACAACCGTAACTCAACAACCACTTCCCCGGCAGGTCGTCAAGTCCACCAAGCACAGGAGGAGGAACAAGGGGGACAATGACGAGGGGCGGCGGTCGGTCCACAACTCCCTGGAACGGCAGAGGAGAGTCGACCTGCGGAATGCCTTTGAGACTCTCCGCCAGCTGGTCCCGGACACCAAGATCCAGGAGAAGGCCCCTAAAGTGCAGATTCTGAAGAAGGCAGCCCTCCATTGCAAAAACCTCCAGCAGGCAGAGCTCCGACTGCTGCGGGAGAAGGAGAAGCTTAAGAGACAACTGCAGGAGCTTGAGCAGAGGAAAGCTTTGTGTTGTGGTACCTCCAGTTGAGCTTAAGCCTCAGAATTCTACATATTTCCTGTTTATTTTTAAGTTTGTTTGTGTTTCCTCTCGGTTTTTATAATTTTTTTTACTCTACGCTCTTTGTTCTTTATTTTTCTTGTCTGTGCATCCCAGCGTTCCTCTTCTTCCTCCTCGTCGCTTCTTCCTCTTGTTTGTACAGTTAGTGATAAGGCTAAATGATTTTCTATAGTGAGTGTGTATATAATAATTATCCGATTACTAGGAACTATTTCTATTACTACTACTACTACTACTACTACTACTATGAGGGGAGCATTCATTGTAATATTACTAGCCTGTTACTTGAGCGTTTGTGTGTACATGTGTCTGTAAGTGTGTGTGCGTGTGTGTGTTTACTCCTAGTGCCTGACATGGAGTCGCCAAAAAGGACCCTAGGAAGGAAAAAAAGGAATTATTATTATTTTTTATTGAGTTTTGGCGACTGATGCTTTAATTAACTACGGCTAAAAAGAAAATGAGAGATTTTTTTGTACTGTTTTGAGAGAGAGACTGAGAGAGAAAGGGAGAAGAAAGGATAATGTTGATGTTTTCTGATAAATTTTAAAAAGTTGGGACTTTGAAAAGGAACAGAAATTTACAAGTAGAATTGTGGGAAGAAGTTGGGAAGAGAAGTTAAATTTTATCTGAATATTATTACTGTTTATCTGAGTTACTTGTGATGGAATTCAATGAGAGGGAGAGGGAGAGAGAGAGAGTGAAAATAGATGATAATTAGCTAATCTTGTTTCATATCATTTAATTTTTTGATGGTGAAATAATCTTGTTGAAGCATCAAAATTATTATTATTATTATTATTATTATTATTATTATTATTATTATTATTATTATTATTATTATTACTGATGCTGGTGACGATTGGTGGTGGAAAGAACAGACTGATTTTCTTTCCTTTTTCATTATCATTAATATTTTATCTTTTCTATCTTTATTGAGGAGGCGTTGTGGTGGTGGTGGTGGTGGTGGTGGTGCAGATATAGAGAGGAGAGGCTTGTGTGTTTTCTCTTATTATTATTATCATCATTATTACTTTTTCTATCTATATTCATGTGGAGGAGTCTTTTTTTGCTTAGTTTCTACTGCAGGAATTATACCAAAGTGCACCGCTGCGTGTGGTGGGGCGCCTGTGTTCCTCGGAGAGAGAGAGAGAGAGAGAGAGAGAGAGAGAGAGAGGGGTGAGAGAGAGAGAGAGAGAGGGAGAGAGAGAGAGAGAGAGAGAGAGAGAGAGAGAGAGAGAGAGAGAGAGAGATGCGTAGGATGTCGGTAACACCTGTGCTTTACCGAGACACAGAAAATGATGAAAAAAAAAATGATAACTCAGTTGTATGTTCCTTAAGTTATATATTATATAAATATATATTATATCTATATTGCTTGCCATGATCTTAGGATACTGTGTGCTGAGAGAGAGAGAGAGAGAGAGAGAGAGAGAGAGAGAGAGAGAGAGAGCTTGTGTGAGGCTTGGAGGCTGTTTTAGACTGGTGGGGAGTGACAGACAGACAGACAGACAGGCCACACACTAAACTGCCTTAACAATACATCATTTTAACCATGCAGAGCCAGTGTCTGACAGACAGACAGGCAGTAAAGGAGGCTGTGGTGGGGAGTGACAGACAGACAGACAAACAGACCATATACCAGACTAACTTAGCAATGCAAGACACAGAGACAGACACCTGAAGTAACAATGCAATGATAAACAGACAGACAGACAGACACACAGCCTTAACCTTTTTGAGTAATGAAGTATCAATGCAGTGTTTTGAGGAGCAGTGACAGACAGACAGACAGACAGACAGACAGACAGACAGACAGTAACTCACACTTAGGTCACTTCTTTGCCGCAGTGAGCTCATTCACAGGTCAGCCCAGGAGAGGAGAGGTAGAAAGTGAAGATTTTGTAGGAAGAAAGATAAAGTTTTATCCCAATCCAACACACCCAGACCTAGCTTAACCAGACCCAACCCAGTATTCAGAGCAGGCACAAAGTCATGACCTAACTTAACCTAACACAGTATTCAAGGCAGGCAGAAAGTTAAGATTTTGTTAGAAGGAAGTTAAAATTTGATCCCAACCCAACCCAGACCAGACCTAACCTGACTTAACACAGTATTCAAGACAAGCAGAAAATTAAAATATTGTTAAGGGACACTTAAATTTTATTGCAACACAGACCAGACCAGACCTAACCCAACCTAACCTAACCAGACCTAACCTAATATTCGAGGCACAAGAAAGTTGACGTTTTGAAGGTGTACAAGTCAAGATTCCTATGGTAACCCAACAGCCAGACAAGACCAGAACCTCTCCTCTCCCCGCCCCCACCTCCCTAGCGTGCATGCCAGCAGCCTCCCAGCCTCCCAGTGTGCACGAGAAGACCCGTACCTGTGTGTGCGTGTATGTATGTGTGCGCGTGTGTCTGGTCCCTACTTCCATGATTCTCATTCGTCTAATGGCAGACAAAAAAAAAAAAAAGACAGAGGTTGTGGGTGTGTTTGTACGTGTGTGCTTGTGTGCGCGTGTGTTTGTAGTGAAGATAGCGCTGCATTGGTGCTTTAAGGAGACTTGGGCTGCTGTGTTGAGGCCTACAAGAGACAGTTAGGCCTATCCTCCTCCCTTTTGATAATGTTTTGATAACTTTATATATATACCTTTAGGCGAGGAAGCCTAGCCAAGCCTTGTACTGTATGTATGCCCGTGTTCAAACCTGTGTGTTTTGTACCTACTGTTTTCTTGAAGCTTGGTTGCCATATATATGTGTATAGAGAGAGTGTGCATGTGTGTGTGTGTGTGTGTGTATGTGTGTGTGTGTGTCTGTAACTTTTTGTACTTAATGCATAAGATTTAGTGTACAGCAGTGCCTGATCCTCTCCTTAAGCACATCACATGCAGAATAATGCTCAACGTAATTAGTTTGAAGGATAAATAGTGAATACATAATGTTGATATAGAGGTAGATAACAAAACAACCCATTTGCTACACCATTTTGTATGTTGCCTGGCTGGCTGTCACGAGGCCTTCTGACCCCCTCCTGCCCATTGCTCACTTTTGTACTTACTGCTGCTGCTGCTGCTGCTGCTGCTGCTGCAACGAACAGTTAGCCGCCACCTGCTGTGGACAACCCTAAAACATTGGTGATGTTGACAGGAAGCATTGTTTGTCTGTTGCTGCACCCTGACAGTCGTCAAGGCAGAATCAAAATGAGAGATTGTACGTGCGTGTGTTTGTGTGTTTGTGTGTGGGTGTGTGAACCTTTGTCAGAGGAAATATTGAAAGGTTTAATTCATTCACACACTTGTAACTTAAATATATCATGAACTTAACTATTTAACATCAGGAAAACTGATTATACTGTTAAAATTATAACTTAATGATACAAAATCTATTCACATTTATAATGTAAACTAAATTTAATTAAGTAATTGATGATTTCAAGAGGGCCTGTGCTGTGCTGAGGGCCCTGTACCCTGTAACTGTACCCTGCCTCCTGCCAGTGGCCTCTCTCCACCCACCCCACCCTGCCAGGCCTACAGGAGGGCAAGCCTGCACCCACATTAGCACAGGCTGTGCAGGCAGGCAGGATATACGTAAAAATATACAGAGAGATGGCCACATGCAGGGACAGAGGCATGTACACACGCACCTACACACACACACATACACACGTATATCCAGAATATGTAGTGTAAATAAATAGGAATTTGTACTTTTACAGATTTTTTCACATACATAAGCTCGATTATTTTTTTTCAATATTTTTTTATTTTATTTTACTTTGTTTTTTATTTATTTATTTTTTTATATATATTTTTTTTTTGTCCGGACGTTGTGTTTTGCTGGCGGGGTGTGCCGCCCCGCCCCGCCAGTCCCCCACACCCCCATTTGCCCTGGGTCTCCGTGCACACCAGCTGAGTTTGATGCTGAACAGAAACAAGAAAATGAAAAAAAAAATGAGAGAAAAAAAGTAAAAAAAATGAAATATAGATCTATTTTTTCACATTTTCAGCGTACGTAGCGTTAGTTTAGGCGTGTTTGGAAGCGTTTGGACTTGCAACGTGCACGGTGGCTCACTCACTCTTTCTATAATGAATGTACAAATTTTTGGGCCTGTTTTGTATCATGTAAGGTCAAAATTTATAGTTATGCATACATACATACTATTATTATTATTATTCATTATTGTATTCATTATTCATTATTATTGTTATTGGTCCCCCTCCCTGTTTGTCCCAGTTCAAAGTGTGATCAACCCAGTCTGTTAGGTCAAAATTTACAGCCATACATACATACAAACTGTTCACTATTCACCATTCCTGGTATTGGTTCCCCTGTTTACCATCCCAAGGTGAGATCAAAACAATATTATTACCTTTTATTTTTATTTTTATCCCCTCACATTTTAAGCTTTACCAAATTGTCTCCCATAGCAAGTGAGGAAATTTGGACCCTTTCAAAGATTCCTCGCTCCACTCACTCCAATACAACACAAACAAGAAAACCTAACCAAAACAAACCTACCTGCCCCCCTGGCCCCCCTTCCCCCTTTTATAAATTTGTAAGAATTGCCATTTTTCATATCTTTAAGTCTGAATAGGAAGAAGAAGAAGGAAAGAAAGAAAGAAATGTTACTATTTGGTTGAATGGAAAATTGTTTTATGGAGAAATTTATCAATCTTTTTATTATTTGAAGTCATTTATTATTATAGCAACATGTTATGAAAATAAATATACCAGCTATACAATCCACCTGTTTGTTTGTGTTCCTTGCAGGGAGGTGGAGGGAAACAGTGGAGGGGAGGTGGAGGGGAAAAAATGAATGATGGATAGAAAGTAAAAGAAATGGAAGGAAAAGTACAGGAGAGATGGAGAGAAGGGGGGAAAAAATAATGGGAGGAAAAATACTGGAGGTGAGAAAATACTTGATGGATGGAGAGAAAACTGAGTTATGGAAGAAAAATAGTGGAGAGATGGAGAGAAACATACTTGATGGAGATGAAGGGAAAAATAAGGGAGAAGTGGAAACAAAAATACTTGGAGGAAAAAATATTGCAGTGAAGGAGAGAAAATACTGGAGATATGGAGAAAAAAATACTTGGAGAGATGGAGAGAAAAATACTAAAAAAAGAGAGAATTTCTAGCATTGGAGAGAGAGAGACTTTCCTCTGATCGCCGCCCCACGTCCTTGTCCCCTTTGTTCCTCCGCCTGTGCTTGTGCTTCGTGGACTTCACAACCTGCCGGGGGATTGACTTAGAGAGAATTTCTAGCATTGGAGAAAGAGAGACTTTCCTCTGATTGCCGCCCCACGTCCTTGTCCCCTTTGTTCCTCCGCCTGTGCTTCGTGGACTTCACAACCTGCCGGGGAATAGACTTATGAGTTGGGGTTTGGTGAGGTTGTGTGTGTCTATTGGGATTCATTATGTGTTGGAAGAGTTAGGGGCTGGAGTAGTGAGTGGGAGAGGCAGGGACACTTTTTTCACGAGTACCTGCGCAATGTCTGGAGTGTGGCAAGCCCTTGTGGGTATAACAGACCTGATAAGATTGTCCTGTATATGTTACGGTATGATCTGATGAGGTTGTGGTGTTTAAGTTACGTTATTTGGGTTACTGGGGGGCGTGTGTGGCCAAAATACCCCAAAACACACTCAAAACACAAGACACCCACAAAGTTTACCCAAAACGCACTCAGAACATCCTTAACTACAACAAAACTCACCCAAACACATACAAACTGCACTCAAAACAACCCAAAACACACACAAACTGCACTCAAAACAACCCAAAACACACTCAAAACATCCTTAAATACAACAATAATGATCGAGACACACCGAACAGATTCAAAATACCCCTATATATATCCAAACTCATCCAATCACACCTAACACACGTTTAAAACATTCAAAATACAATGAAAACATCCCAACAATACCCAAATATATCCACAAAACTCACCCGAACACATCCAAAACACCGAAAACACACTCAAAACACCCCACATCACTTCAATACCCCAAAAAAAACTCATCCAAACGCATCTAAATCATGCTAAAAACACCCAAAAAGCACTTAAAACAGCCTGATATGCCCACAAAACTCACCCAATATAACCAAAACACGCTAAAAACATCTAAAACACATACAAAACACCACCTAACACCCTAAATAAGGGGAGAAGTGGAGACAAAAATACTTGGAGGAAAAAATATTGCAGTGAAGGAGAGAAAATACTGGAGATATGGAGAAAAAAATACTTGGAGAGATGGAGAGAAAAATACTAAAAAAGAGAGAATTTCTAGCATTGGAGAGAGAGATACTTTCCTCTGATCGCCGCCCCACGTCCTTGTCCACTTTGTTCCTCCGCCTGTGCTTCGTGGACTTCACAACCTGCTGGGGGATTGACTTAGAGAGAATTTCTAGCATTGGAGAGAGAGAGACTTTCCTCTGATTGCCGCCCCACATCCTTGTCCACTTTGTTCCTCCGCCTGTGCTTCGTGGACTTCACAACCTGCCGGGGAATAGACTTATGAGTTGGGGTTTGGTGAGGTTGTGTGTGTCTATTGGGATTCATTATGTGTTGGAAGAGTTAGGGGCTGGAGTAGTGAGTGGGAGAGGCAGGGACACTTTTTTCACGAGTACCGGCGCAATGTCTGGAGTGTGGCAAGCCCTTGTGGGTATAACAGACCCAATAAGATTGTCCTGTGTATGTTACGGTATGATCTGATGAGGTTGCGGTGTTTAAGTTACATTATTTGGGTTTACTGGGGGGCGTGTGTGGCCAAAATACCCCAAAACACACTCAAAACACAAGACACCCACAAAGTTCACCCAAACCGCACTCAGAACATCCTTAACTACAACAAAACTCAACCAAACACATACAAACTGCACTCAAAACAACCCAAAACACACACAAACTGCACTCAAAACAACCCGAAACACACTCAAAACATCCTTAAATACAACAATAATGACCCAGACACACTCAAGAGATTCAAAATACCCCTAAATATAACAAAACTCATCCAATCACACCTAACACACGTTTAAAACATTCAAAATACAATGAAAACATCCCAACAATACCCAAATATATCCACAAAACTCACCCGAACACATCCAAAACACCGAAAACACACTCAAAACACCCCACATCACTTCAATACCCAAAAAAAAACTCATCCAAACACATCTAAATCACACTAAAAACACCCAAAAAGCACTCAAAACACCCTGATATGCACACAAAACTCAGCCCATATAACCAAAACACGCTAAAAAGCATCTAAAACACACACAAAACACCACATAACACCCTATATAAGGGGAGAAGTGGAGACAAAAATACTTGGAGGAAAAAATATTGCAGTGAAGGAGAGAAAATACTGGAGATATGGAGAAGAAAATACTTGGAGAGATGGAGAGAAAAATACTAAAAAAAGAGAGAATTTCTAGCATTGGAGAGAGAGAGAGACTTTCCTCTGATCGCCGCCCCACGTCCTTGTCCCCTTTGTTCCTCCGCCTGTGCTTGTGCTTCGTGGACTTCACAACCTGCCGGGGGATTGACTTAGAGAGAATTTCTAGCATTGGAGAGAGAGAGAGACTTTCCTCTGATTGCCGCCCCACGTCCTTGTCCACTTTGTTCCTCCGCCTGTGCTTCGTGGACTTCACAACCTGCCGGGGAATAGACTTATGAGTTGGGGTTTGGTGAGGTTGTGTGTGTCTATTGGGATTCATTATGTGTTGGAAGAGTTAGGGGCTGGAGTAGTGAGTGGGAGAGGCAGGGACACTTTTTTCACGAGTACCTGCGCAATGTCTGGAGTGTGGCAAGCCCTTGTGGGTATAACAGACCCAATAAGATTGTCCTGTATATGTTACGGTATGATCTGATGAGGTTGTGGTGTTTAAGTTACGTTATTTGGGTTACTGGGGGCGTGTGTGGCCAAAATACCCCAAAACACACTCAAAACACAAGACACCCACAAAGTTCACCCAAACCGCACTCAGAACATCCTTAACTACAACAAAACTCAACCAAACACATACAAACTGCACTCAAAACAACCCAAAACACACACAAACTACACTCAAAACAACCCGAAACACGCTCAAAACATCCTTAAATACAACAATAATGACCCAGACACACTCAAGAGATTCAAAATACCCCTAAATATAACCAAACTCATCCAATCACACCTAACACACGTTTAAATCATTCAAAATACACTCAAAACATCCCCACAATACCCAAATATATCCACAAAATTCACCCGAACACACCTAAAACACGTCTTTAATCATTGAAAACACACTCAAAACACCCCACATCATCTCAATACCCAAAAAACTCACCCAAACACATCTAAATCACGCTAAAAACATCCAAAAAACACTCAAAACACCCTGATATGCCCACAAAACTCAGCCAATATAACCAAAACACGCTAAAAAAACATTCCAAAACACACACAAAACACCACATAACACCCTACAATACCCACAAAACTCACCCAAACACTCAAAATATCCAAAACACACCCAAAACACTCTGAGCTTCCTAACCATCCACAAAATTCACCCACACTCAAAACACTCAAATTCACCCAAAATACCACACAACTCATTGAAGCACAACACCACAGAACATCACAGAATACGCGTAAAACACACCAAAACGCACCCAATACACCCCACTCACACTCAAATACACCCAAAGGACCCCACACACACACACCAAAACTCACCCAAAACACTTACAGCACCCAAAACAAACTAACAGCACCTTAACATATTCCCAGACACACCCAAAACACACCAAAACATTCCACAATATACTTAAAAACACTCCACAAGACTAAAAACACGTAAAATACACCTAAAAACATCCTAAACGAAACTTAAAACACCCTAAATTCAGCCCCACCCCCAAAAAAAAAAACAAAAAAAAAAAAAAACAACAGCAAACATACATCCTAAACACACCTAAACACCCCCAAAACTCAAAACACCCAACACTCCTAGATACACCCAAAGCAGTTAAAACACCCAAAACACACGAAATATTAGAGAAAGGCAGGGCAAGAAGGGAAACTAAGCTAAACATTGGTATTTACCCGTTATGCCTCCTCCTCCTCCATTTCTCCTTACTTCTTCCTTCTCCTCCTCCATTTCTATATTTTTTTTTTCCTACTACTACTACAACCTACACACCTGAGTATGGAAACAGCTGGAAACACCTGAAAAACACTGGAAATTAAGGAAAATACTGACTAGGAGACACCGGAACCGAGCGGGTCCCGGCTTGATGACGTCACAGGCGAACTGCCACCGGCCCGCTGGCTTACGTACGTAACGTATTTCATTTTAAAATTGACCCTTAGAAAAAATGAAGCTAGGCTCGAATGCATTATATATTCTGACTTGACAATTACTTAAATTAATATTCACAATATCAAAACATCTCCAGGCTGAGTAGTTGTAAAAAAATATTAATATGAAATATGGAAAAGTGTTGGAACCTTTGACACCATTAAAACCATTGAAAAGTCCACCCACTTCACTTTACAACAATGAAAAAACACTTTAAAAAATCTGAACTATTTTTTAAAACAGTGTAAAGTTAGTTACAAGCTGAAATTGAGAAATAAAGAATCTAAAAAATGGCAAAATCAACACTTTTAACGGGATTAAAAACTATTTCAAATTCCACATACTTAGCTCAATAGGAACGCAAAACATTTTAAATATCATAAACGATTTTTTAAAGCAGTAAAATCTTCACTAAAGGCTCAAATAAAAAAGCCAAGAATCGTCTTGGGTAAAAAAAACCGTACAAACCGCCTCTTATTTACGCAAAAAAACAACAATAAATCCAGCACATTTACTTAGCTGAAGCATGAAACACACTTCATAAGCAACAAAATATTTTTAGAAACCACAAAATTGTACTATAGAAGCCAAATAAAGTAATTCAAAAATATAAAAAAAAATATTGGAACTTGCGAGCTGGAACATGCAGGAGTCCATCATGGCCGCCCTCGGCGGCGACCACAGTGGGGAAGCCGGCAGCCATATTTCGTTAATTATTCGTTCATGACACCAAAAGCAGGCAATGGCGGCTTTATCTGACCAGCGGATATTAAGGCTAGACATGTGGCTACATTTTGTGATATGTTTGGCTTACAATAAGTGAAAGACGAGGCAAATAATGGCTGAAATAACTGAAGCCCCGCCTCTACCCCAGCTGACAGCTTGTTTACATATTGATCAACATTCAATATTTGCCTAAATCTCCAACTGTTTCCAGACTCTGATGTAAACGAAACCTAAAAATAAATAAATAACCCCCAAAAATACCTAAACAACTAATAATAAGACCTAAATAAACGAGTACAACACTACAGGGAGGAGGAGGATGCTGTAGGTGAAGGCAGTGAGGCTGGCACTGCTGGCCTCACCTTACGTACTCGTGCCTCTCTGGTGCTGCCTGGCGGTGCTCGGTGCAGGGAGAAGCTGCCAGGAATACGGAAACACTGCTTAATAGAGCGTGTGGGGTAGGACTGACCAGTGCTGGCCAAAACACTGCAGGTGGCCAGCCAGCCAGCCAGCCGCCCGCTCTCCCTCCCCAGCGCCATCTGTCAATGCTCTTCAACCCATCCAGTCCACACACTCACACACACACACACACACAAGTTGACATGTTATCAAATGATAATTCAAATAATATAAATATCTTTCACTTCCTCACTTCCCTTTCCAAACGTCACACCAGCTACGTGATTATTAACGAAAATTTCACTCACTGCTGCACCGTTACCGCAGCAAACACGAACTAGCCCAGGATAGGCTCAACTAAATGCTCTCTCTCTCTCTCTCTCTCTTTCTCTCAGTAGTTGCACAGGTTTTCAAGGGTGGTTTTACAGTTCTAGTGACAGATTAACAACAATTCTACATTAGTAACAGAAGAAATACGCTTTTAAAAGGTTCTAGTCGAGCTGACAGGTTTTCAAGGGTGCTTTTTACGGTTCTAGTGACACAATAACAACATTTTTACATTAATAACAGGAGAAATACCCCTGAAAACCATGCTAATCATCTTTATGGCTTTTCAGAAACAGTCGTGAGAGAGAGAGAGAGAGACGAGAGAGAGAGAGGAGAGAGAGAGAGGAGAGAGAGAGAGAGAGAGAGAGAGAGAGAGAGAGAGAGAGAGAGAGAGAGAGAGATTAGGGGTTGGTGTGGTGTGTGGGAAAGGAGGCAGACTTTCAGGGGTACCTGCGCAGTGTCTGGAGTGTGGCAAGCCCTTGTTGGCATGATAATATATATATATATATATATATAATATATATATAGTATATATATATATATATATATATATAATATATATATATATATATATATATATATTACGAGTATATATATTTTTTTTATACAAGCCAAAGCAGTGGTACATGGGAGCCGGTACATAGCAGCTCTACAATGATACATATAAGCTAAAGCAGTGGTACATAGGAGCTGGTACATAACAGCTCTACAATGGTACATATAAGCCAAAGCAGTGATACATAGCAGACGGTACATGACAGCCGACGGTACATTGCAGGTAGCATTCCCCCGTCCTCACCCTCACTGCAGTGTGGGTGTGGGAAATTATGGGTAATGTTTTGAATTCTCTCTCTCTCTCTCTCTCTCTCTCATCTCTCTCTCTACTCTCTTCTCTCTCTCTCTCTCTCTCTCTCTCAGCATCCCTTCCTCTTCATAAATTTTTCTTCCTCTCTTCCCAAAAAGATTCATAGTTTCTCTCTCTCTCTCTCTCTCTCTCTCTCTCTTGGCACTAAAGCTAGTTTAATGTTTCGTCTTACTCCACAACACAGAAATCTAACTCTTCTTCCTGTCTGCTTTGCTCTCACCGTCTCTCTCTCTCTCTCTCTCTCTCTCTCTCTCTCTCTCTCTCTCTCTCTCTCTCCCCCTCGAGGTCCTTGGCACTGTCTGTCTGGTCTCATGAATGCCAGGCTAGCTTGTGTCGCCATCCCAGATTTGGGTGCCAAGTCCTCTCTCTCTCTCTCTCTCTCTCTCTCTCTCTCTCTCTCTCTCGTTGCGTCTTTTTTCTTTTCCTTCTCTTTCTCTGTAGTCTCTCCCTCCTCCTCTCCCTCCTCCTCCTCCTCCTCCTCCTCCTCCTCCTCCTCTCCCTCCTCCTCCACATCAGAGGCTGCACACAACACTTCTTCCTATTTTTCATATGATCAAAGAGAGAGAGAGAGAGAGAGAGAGAGAGAGAGAGAGAGAGAGAGAGAGAGAGAGAGAGAGAGAGAGAGAGAGAGAGAGAGAGAGAGAGAGAGAGGGGGGGGGCTGTACCCAAGGCGATGACACACGCTTGGGAATGCCCGCAGGAGGAAGAAGAGAGGGGAAAGGGAAGAGGAAGATGAGGAGGAGGAAGAGGGGAAGGGCTGTGAGTGAGTGACTATGTGTGGAATGCTTAAAGTTGAATCAAACTCTCTCTCTCTCTCTCTCTCTCTCTCTCTCTCATGATTACTATAGCACTGTATATGTATAAGCATGTGTATTAATATATTAATACATTAATAATATATTAATTAATATTGTATGTGTTGTTGTTTTTTTGGGTTAATGTTTATTTTTGCTTGTTTCTATTCATTATTATTATTATTATTATTATTATTATTTATTTGAATTTTTTTTTCTTATTGCTGTTCAACTATTTTTTTTTATTTAGTTTCATTTTTCTTTTTCTCTTACTGTTTAACTACTACTATTACTACTACAACTACGATCCTTAACACTATCACATACACAGCCCGCCTGCCCGCCCACACACACACACACACACATATACACAACTTCCCTAACTCATTCACAGCCTTCGTTTCCTACCACGCAGCTCAGGTGCACCAAACACTGCTCTGTATTCCGAAAACAGCGACTCGCAATGGTAAATAGACCGCAAGAAAAATAGGAATCAACCCAAACTCATCGTATTCTCACGGGAAACTATCGCGACTCTGCCAAATCTCCGCTATTTCTCAGATTTTTAGCCACATCACGTCCAATTACCACGACTGCAGCACCTCACTTAGCTCTCATGCATATTTTACCATTAGATTAAGTAGACACTCACATAATGCTGAAATAAAGCAGATTAGTAACGTACAAACAGCACATGGCACGTAAGACAACCCTGCTTATCCCGCCCGTCATTACATCATAAATACTCGTAAATAAATAAACTCCCAATGTTCATTAGCTCGTATTTACCTTTGCTATCCCCCCGGTGTCCTTCCCTCGCAGCCACAGATACGGACAGGCCTCCAGATCGGCGATGTGCCACGATAATTCACGGACTCACTCACGCGTAATATTACGTCGACCATTGCTCGTCTCGAAGTGATGGTGGTGGTGGTCTTCCAGTCAGATGAAGTTCTTTTTTATAATAATATCGTAATTAAAATGTGTTAAAATATTCTAAATGCGTGATTTTGTATATATTTTTTTGTAATTTGGTTTTATTTGTTTTTTAGATTTAGTTTGATTGTGAAATTAAAAGTTGGTTTAAATAGTGTTACATTTTTGCTATGAGAAAACGTAGTTATTGAAAGAAGAATCGTCATCTATCATGCATACAATCTTCCTTTACTACTAATTATTTTAGTTTCATATTGTAATTTTTGTTTAGTAATTTTGTGCGTCGTTCAAATCACCAAAATATCGACATTGGCATGAATTAACATTTTCTTGCACTTTTGTAACTGCTGTAAGATAAATATATAATGAAATAAACGGTAATATCGAGAACTAGAATCGTAATCCTGAAATATATAGGTAGAAAGAAGAGAGGGGAGGAGAGGAGATAGGGAATGAGAAAAGGAGGAAAAAAAAAAAAAGGGCTACATTGACTCTTAAATATTCTTTCTCATATATTTTGAGCTTCTTTTCTATAATTGTTTGTTTATTTTCTTTCTTAATCTTTACTTATTTCCCTATTCATTTGTTTGTTTACCTTTTCATATTCATATTCTATCTTATTTCAACTATCTTATCTTTTCCTTCCGTATCCAAACTGTCACGTACATTATCCTATCAATTCTTAATCCTAATCATCTTTTTTTCCCAACCCAACATGCATATTTCTATCATTTTACCTCTTATCCTTTCCTTATCACATTACCCACCCAGTCTTTATCCTAACTACCAATACAGGCATTCGTAATCTATCCTAACTCAACTTTTAGCATTACCAGTCCTAAATCATCATAAAAAAAACATTCCCAACCTATCCTAACCAAACCATAAGTCTTGACAAGCCTAATTAAACATATCTAGCGTACCCCGCCCTCAACTGCATGACTCTACCAAACACAAGTCATTATATAATACCTATCTACTCTTCCCTAACTCTCTCACTAACCTTCCTAACCCAGACAGCTCAGTAAACACAACCTATTCTATATTTACCCATTCATCCACATCAATATACCTATGAATACATTTCTTACTGCTTATATCCATATCTGATTTATGTATCTAACCTATCCTAACAGTACCACAAAGCCTAACAATCCTAACTACATAATTGCCTTTTACAGATCATTACACACACACCTAACTTATTTCAACTCTTGTATTGAACCTAGCTACATAACCCTTCCTTCTGCTGGCTATCCTGACTATGATATCTACCTTAACAGTCCTATATTCTCTTTGTAAACATGTCTTGCCTCCTCTGACATGCCCTTTTCACCTTGACACCTCTAATTATGTCACCTTTCCCTCTGCTGTGTACCTAAACAATCATAAATTTTCATAACAAACATATGTGTACTATTTTAATTTTACTGTCAGTCTTAGCTAGGTTATATAATGCCTAAGTACTCATTATAAACAAAAATAACTTCTTGTAACCTTTCCTAACAATGCTTTTAATTGTTAAGGACCCTAACTAAACAACAAACACGTCTACCGTAACCTAACAAGCTTATATAATGCCTAATAAGTCTCTTTAGAGCCACATAACCTCACAAATCCAACCAAAAAATGCTAACAACCTTAACTGAACAACCAGCACAACTTTCCCTACCCTAACTTTGCCTAACCAATCACTACAAACACACACAACCTCTCATAACCATCCAAACATCACAAACAACCCTTAACAACCCTAACTAGACAGCAAACACATCTAACCTTCCCTAACAAGCTTATATAACACCAAACAAGACCCTTTAAACCCACACAACCTGACAAAACCCAACCAAACGACCTTAACATCCGTAACTCAACAACCACTTCCCCGGCAGGTCGTCAAGTCCACCAAGCACAGGAGGAGGAACAAGGGGGACAATGACGAGGGGCGGCGGTCGGTCCACAACTCCCTGGAACGGCAGAGGAGAGTCGACCTGCGGAATGCCTTTGAGACTCTCCGCCAGCTGGTCCCGGACACCAAGATCCAGGAGAAGGCCCCTAAAGTGCAGATTCTGAAGAAGGCAGCCCTCCATTGCAAAAACCTCCAGCAGGCAGAGCTCCGACTGCTGCGGGAGAAGGAGAAGCTTAAGAGACAACTGCAGGAGCTTGAGCAGAGGAAAGCTTTGTGTTGTGGTACCTCCAGTTGAGCTTAAGCCTCAGAATTCTACATATTTCCTGTTTATTTTTAAGTTTGTTTGTGTTTCCTCTCGGTTTTTATAATTTTTTTTACTCTACGCTCTTTGTTCTTTATTTTTCTTGTCTGTGCATCCCAGCGTTCCTCTTCTTCCTCCTCGTCGCTTCTTCCTCTTGTTTGTACAGTTAGTGATAAGGCTAAATGATTTTCTATAGTGAGTGTGTATATAATAATTATCCGATTACTAGGAACTATTTCTATTACTACTACTACTACTACTACTACTACTATGAGGGGAGCATTCATTGTAATATTACTAGCCTGTTACTTGAGTGTCTGTGTGTACATGTGTCTGTAAGTGTGTGTGCGTGTGTGTGTTTACTCCTAGTGCCTGACATGGAGTCGCCAAAAAGGACCCTAGGAAGGAAAAAAAGGAATTATTATTATTTTTTATTGAGTTTTGGCGACTGATGCTTTAATTAACTACGGCTAAAAAGAAAATGAGAGATTTTTTTGTACTGTTTTGAGAGAGAGACTGAGAGAGAAAGGGAGAAGAAAGGATAATGTTGATGTTTTCTGATAAATTTTAAAAAGTTGGGACTTTGAAAAGGAACAGAAATTTACAAGTAGAATTGTGGGAAGAAGTTGGGAAGAGAAGTTAAATTTTATCTGAATATTATTACTGTTTATCTGAGTTACTTGTGATGGAATTCAATGAGAGGGAGAGGGAGAGAGAGAGAGTGAAAATAGATGATAATTAGCTAATCTTGTTTCATATCATTTAATTTTTTGATGGTGAAATAATCTTGTTGAAGCATCAAAATTATTATTATTATTATTATTATTATTATTACTGATGCTGGTGACGATTGGTGGTGGAAAGAACAGACTGATTTTCTTTCCTTTTTCATTATCATTAATATTTTATCTTTTCTATCTTTATTGAGGAGGCGTTGTGGTGGTGGTGGTGGTGCAGATATAGAGAGGAGAGGCTTGTGTGTTTTCTCTTATTATTATTATCATCATTATTACTTTTTCTATCTATATTCATGTGGAGGAGTCTTTTTTTGCTTAGTTTCTACTGCAGGAATTATACCAAAGTGCACCGCTGCGTGTGGTGGGGCGCCTGTGTTCCTCGGAGAGAGAGAGAGAGAGAGGGAGAGAGAGAGAGGGGTGAGAGAGAGAGAGAGAGAGAGAGAGAGAGAGAGAGAGAGACGCGTAGGATGTCGGTAACACCTGTGCTTTACCGAGACACAGAAAATGATGAAAAAAAAAATGATAACTCAGTTGTATGTTCCTTAAGTTATATATTATATAAATATATATTATATCTATATTGCTTGCCATGATCTTAGGATACTGTGTGCTGAGAGAGAGAGAGAGAGAGAGAGAGAGAGAGAGAGAGAGAGAGAGAGCTTGTGTGAGGCTTGGAGGCTGTTTTAGACTGGTGGGGAGTGACAGACAGACAGACAGACAGGCCACACACTAAACTGCCTTAACAATACATCATTTTAACCATGCAGAGCCAGTGTCTGACAGACAGACAGGCAGTAAAGGAGGCTGTGGTGGGGAGTGACAGACAGACAGACAAACAGACCATATACCAGACTAACTTAGCAATGCAAGACACAGAGACAGACACCTGAAGTAACAATGCAATGACAAACAGACAGACAGACAGACAGACACACAGCCTTAACCTTTTTGAGTAATGAAGTAACAATGTAGTGTTTTGAGGAGCAGTGACAGACAGACAGACAGACAGACAGACAGACAGACAGACAGTAACTCACACTTAGGTCACTTCTTTGCCGCAGTGAGCTCATTCACAGGTCAGCCCAGGAGAGGAGAGGTAGAAAGTGAAGATTTTGTAGGAAGAAAGATAAAGTTTTATCCCAATCCAACACACCCAGACCTAGCTTAACCAGACCCAACCCAGTATTCAGAGCAGGCACAAAGTCATGACCTAACTTAACCTAACACAGTATTCAAGGCAGGCAGAAAGTTAAGATTTTGTTAGAAGGAAGTTAAAATTTGATCCCAACCCAACCCAGACCAGACCTAACCTGACTTAACACAGTATTCAAGACAAGCAGAAAATTAAAATATTGTTAAGGGACACTTAAATTTTATTGCAACACAGACCAGACCAGACCTAACCCAACCTAACCTAACCAGACCTAACCTAATATTCAAGGCACAAGAAAGTTGACGTTTTGAAGGTGTACAAGTCAAGATTCCTATGGTAACCCAACAGCCAGACAAGACCAGAACCTCCCCTCTCCCCGCCCCCCACCTCCCGAGCGTGCATGCCAGCAGCCTCCCAGCCTCCCAGTGTGCACGAGAAGACCCGTACCTGTGTGTGCGTGTATGTATGTGTGCGCGTGTGTCTGGTCCCTACTTCCATGATTCTCATTCGTCTAATGGCAGACAAAAAAAAAAAAAAGACAGAGGTTGTGGGTGTGTTTGTACGTGTGTGCTTGTGTGCGCGTGTGTTTGTAGTGAAGATAGCGCTGCATTGGTGCTTTAAGGAGACTTGGGCTGCTGTGTTGAGGCCTACAAGAGACAGTTAGGCCTATCCTCCTCCCTTTTGATAATGTTTTGATAACTTTATATATATACCTTTAGGCGAGGAAGCCTAGCCAAGCCTTGTACTGTATGTATGCCCGTGTTCAAACCTGTGTGTTTTGTATCTACTGTTTTCTTGAAGCTTGGTTGCCATATATATGTGTATAGAGAGAGTGTGCATGTGTGTGTGTGTGTGTGTGTGTGTGTGTGTGTATGTGTGTGTGTGTGTCTGTAACTTTTTGTACTTAATGCATAAGATTTAGTGTACAGCAGTGCCTGATCCTCTCCTTAAGCACATCACATGCAGAATAATGCTCAACGTAATTAGTTTGAAGGATAAATAGTGAATACATAATGTTGATATAGAGGTAGATAACAAAACAACCCATTTGCTACACCATTTTGTATGTTGCCTGGCTGGCTGTCACGAGGCCTTCTGACCCCCTCCTGCCCATTGCTCACTTTTGTACTTACTGCTGCTGCTGCTGCTGCTGCTGCTGCAACGAACAGTTAGCCGCCACCTGCTGTGGACAACCCTAAAACATTGGTGATGTTGACAGGAAGCATTGTTTGTCTGTTGCTGCACCCTGACAGTCGTCAAGGCAGAATCAAAATGAGAGATTGTACGTGCGTGTGTTTGTGTGTTTGTGTGTGGGTGTGTGAACCTTTGTCAGAGGAAATATTGAAAGGTTTAATTCATTCACACACTTGTAACTTAAATATATCATGAACTTAACTATTTAACATCAGGAAAACTGATTATACTGTTAAAATTATAACTTAATGATACAAAATCTATTCACATTTATAATGTAAACTAAATTCAATTAAGTAATTGATGATTTCAAGAGGGCCTGTGCTGTGCTGAGGGCCCTGTACCCTGTAACTGTACCCTGCCTCTTGCCAGTGGCCTCTCTCCACCCACCCCACCCTGCCAGGCCTACAGGAGGGCAAGCCTGCACCCACATTAGCACAGGCTGTGCAGGCAGGCAGGATATACGTAAAAATATACAGAGAGATGGCCACATGCAGGGACAGAGGCATGTACACACGCACGCACACACACACACACATACACACGTATATCCAGAATATGTAGTGTAAATAAATAGGAATTTGTACTTTTACAGATTTTTTCACATACATAAGCTCGATTATTTTTTTTCAATATTTTTTTTTATTTTATTTTACTTTGTTTATTTTTTTTTTTTTTTTATATATTTTTTTTTTTGTCCGGACGTTGTGTTTTGCTGGCGGGGTGTGCCGCCCCGCCCCGCCAGTCCCCCACACCCCCATTTGCCCTGGGTCTCCGTGCACACCAGCTGAGTTTGATGCTGAACAGAAACAAGAAAATGAAAAAAAAATGAGAGAAAAAAAGTAAAAAAAATGAAATATAGATCTATTTTTTCACATTTTCAGCGTACGTAGCGTTAGTTTAGGCGTGTTTGGAAGCGTTTGGACTTGCAACGTGCACGGTGGCTCACTCACTCTTTCTATAATGAATGTACAAATTTTTGGGCCTGTTTTGTATCATGTAAGGTCAAAATTTATAGTTATGCATACATACATACTATTATTATTATTATTCATTATTGTATTCATTATTCATTATTATTGTTATTGGTCCCCCTCCCTGTTTGTCCCAGTTCAAAGTGTGATCAACCCAGTCTGTTAAGTCAAAATTTACAGCCATACATACATACATACAAACTGTTCACTATTCACCATTCCTGGTATTGGTTCCCCTGTTTACCATCCCAAGGTGAGATCAAAACAATATTATTACCTTTTATTTTTATTTTTATTTTTTTCCCCTCACATTTTAAGCTTTACCAAATTGTCTCCCATAGCAAGTGAGGAAATTTGGACCCTTTCAAAGATTCCTCGCTCCACTCACTCCAATACAACACAAACAAGAAAACCTAACCAAAACAAACCTACCTGCCCCCCTGGCCCCCCCTTCCCCCTTTTATAAATTTGTAAGAATTGCCATTTTTCATATCTTTAAGTCTGAATAGGAAGAAGAAGAAGGAAAGAAAGAAAGAAATGTTACTATTTGGTTGAATGGAAAATTGTTTTATGGAGAAATTTATCAATCTTTTTATTATTTGAAGTCATTTATTATTATAGCAACATGTTATGAAAATAAATATACCAGCTATACAATCCACCTGTTTGTTTGTGTTCCTTGCAGGGAGGTGGAGGGAAACAGTGGAGGGGAGGTGGAGGGGAAAAAATGAATGATGGATAGAAAGTAAAAGAAATGGAAGGAAAAGTACAGGAGAGATGGAGAGAAGGGGGGAAAAAATAATGGGAGGAAAAATACTGGAGGTGAGAAAATACTTGATGGATGGAGAGAAAACTGAGTTATGGAAGAAAAATAATGGAGAGATGGAGAGAAACATACTTGATGGAGATGAAGGGAAAAATAAGGGAGAAGTGGAAACAAAAATACTTGGAGGAAAAAATATTGCAGTGAAGGAGAGAAAATACTGGAGATATGGAGAGATGGAGAAAAAAATACTTGGAGAGATGGAGAGAAAAATACTAAAAAAGAGAGAATTTCTAGCATTGGAGAGAGAGATACTTTCCTCTGATCGCCGCCCCACGTCCTTGTCCACTTTGTTCCTCCGCCTGTGCTTCGTGGACTTCACAACCTGCTGGGGGATTGACTTAGAGAGAATTTCTAGCATTGGAGAGAGAGAGACTTTCCTCTGATTGCCGCCCCACATCCTTGTCCACTTTGTTCCTCCGCCTGTGCTTCGTGGACTTCACAACCTGCCGGGGAATAGACTTATGAGTTGGGGTTTGGTGAGGTTGTGTGTGTCTATTGGGATTCATTATGTGTTGGAAGAGTTAGGGGCTGGAGTAGTGAGTGGGAGAGGCAGGGACACTTTTTTCACGAGTACCGGCGCAATGTCTGGAGTGTGGCAAGCCCTTGTGGGTATAACAGACCCAATAAGATTGTCCTGTGTATGTTACGGTATGATCTGATGAGGTTGCGGTGTTTAAGTTACATTATTTGGGTTACTGGGGGGCGTGTGTGGCCAAAATACCCCAAAACACACTCAAAACACAAGACACCCACAAAGTTCACCCAAACCGCACTCAGAACATCCTTAACTACAACAAAACTCAACCAAACACATACAAACTGCACTCAAAACAACCCAAAACACACACAAACTGCACTCAAAACAACCCGAAACACACTCAAAACATCCTTAAATACAACAATAATGACCCAGACACACTCAAGAGATTCAAAATACCCCTAAATATAACAAAACTCATCCAATCACACCTAACACACGTTTAAAACATTCAAAATACAATGAAAACATCCCAACAATACCCAAATATATCCACAAAACTCACCCGAACACATCCAAAACACCGAAAACACACTCAAAACACCCCACATCACTTCAATACCCAAAAAAAAACTCATCCAAACACATCTAAATCACACTAAAAACACCCAAAAAGCACTCAAAACACCCTGATATGCACACAAAACTCAGCCCATATAACCAAAACACGCTAAAAAGCATCTAAAACACACACAAAACACCACATAACACCCTATATAAGGGGAGAAGTGGAGACAAAAATACTTGGAGGAAAAAATATTGCAGTGAAGGAGAGAAAATACTGGAGATATGGAGAAGAAAATACTTGGAGAGATGGAGAGAAAAATACTAAAAAAAGAGAGAATTTCTAGCATTGGAGAGAGAGAGAGACTTTCCTCTGATCGCCGCCCCACGTCCTTGTCCCCTTTGTTCCTCCGCCTGTGCTTGTGCTTCGTGGACTTCACAACCTGCCGGGGGATTGACTTAGAGAGAATTTCTAGCATTGGAGAGAGAGAGAGACTTTCCTCTGATTGCCGCCCCACGTCCTTGTCCACTTTGTTCCTCCGCCTGTGCTTCGTGGACTTCACAACCTGCCGGGGAATAGACTTATGAGTTGGGGTTTGGTGAGGTTGTGTGTGTCTATTGGGATTCATTATGTGTTGGAAGAGTTAGGGGCTGGAGTAGTGAGTGGGAGAGGCAGGGACACTTTTTTCACGAGTACCTGCGCAATGTCTGGAGTGTGGCAAGCCCTTGTGGGTATAACAGACCCAATAAGATTGTCCTGTATATGTTACGGTAAGATCTGATGAGGTTGTGGTGTTTAAGTTACGTTATTTGGGTTACTGGGGGGCGTGTGTGGCCAAAATACCCCAAAACACACTCAAAACACAAGACACCCACAAAGTTTACCCAAAACGCACTCAGAACATCCTTAACTACAACAAAACTCACCCAAACACATACAAACTGCACTCAAAACAACCCAAAACACACACAAACTGCACTCAAAACAACCCAAAACACACTCAAAACATCCTTAAATACAACAATAATGATCGAGACACACCGAACAGATTCAAAATACCCCTATATATAACCAAACTCATCCAATCACACCTAACACACGTTTAAAACATTCAAAATGCACTCAAAACATCCCAACAATACCCAAATATATTCACAAATCTCACCCGAACACACTAAAAACACAGAAAACATGCTGAAAACACTCCACATCACCTCAATATCCCAAAAAACTCATCCAAACACATCTAAAATATGCTAAAAAACACCCAAAAAGCACTTAAAACAGCCTGATATGCCCACAAAACTCACCCAATATAACCAAAACACGCTAAAAACATCTAAAACACATACAAAACACCACATAACACCCTAAATAAGGGGAGAAGTGGAGACAAAAATACTTGGAGGAAAAAATATTGCAGTGAAGGAGAGAAAATACTGGAGATATGGAGAAAAAAATACTTGGAGAGATGGAGAGAAAAATACTAAAAAAAGAGAGAATTTCTAGCATTGGAGAGAGAGATACTTTCCTCTGATCGCTGCCCCACGTCCTTGTCCCCTTTGTTCCTCCGCCTGTGCTTCGTGGACTTCACAACCTGCCGGGGGATTGACTTAGAGGGAATTTCTAGCATTGGAGAGAGAGATACTTTCCTCTGATTGCCGCCCCACGTCCTTGTCCACTTTGTTCCTCCGCCTGTGCTTCGTGGACTTCACAACCTGCCGGGGAATTGACTTATGAGTTGGGGTTTGGTGAGGTTGTGTGTGTTTATTGGGATTCATTATGTGTTGGAAGAGTTAGGGGCTGGAGTAGTGAGTGGGAGAGGCAGGGACACTTTTTTCACGAGTACATGCGCAATGTCTGGAGTGTGGCAAGCCCTTGTGGGTATAACAGACCTGATAAGATTGTCCTGTATATGTTACGGTATGATCTGATGAGGTTGTGGTGTTTCAGTTACGTTGTTTGGGTTACTGGGGGGCGTGTGTGGCCAAAATACCCTAAAACACACTCAAAATACCCTAAAACACACTCAAAACACAAGACACCCACAAAGTTTACCCAAAACGCACTCAGAACATCCTTAACTACAACAAAACTCACCCAAACACATACAAACTGCACTCAAAACAACCCAAAACACACACAAACTGCACTCAAAACAACCCAAAACACACTCAAAACATCCTTAAATACAACAATAATGATCGAGACACACCGAACAGATTCAAAATACCCCTATATATATCCAAACTCATCCAATCACACCTAACACACGTTTAAAACATTCAAAATGCACTCAAAACATCCCCAAACTACCCAAATATATTCACAAATCTCACCCGAACACACTAAAAACACAGAAAACATGCTCAAAACACCCCACATCACCTCAATATCCCAAAAAACTCATCCAAACACATCTAAAACATGCTAAAAACACCCAAAAAGCACTTAAAACAGCCTGATATGCCCACAAAACTCACCCAATATAACCAAAACACGCTAAAAGCATCTAAAACACACACAAAACACCACATAACACCCTATATAAGGGGAGAAGTGGAGACAAAAATACTTGGAGGAAAAAATATTGCAGTGAAGGAGAGAAAATACTGGAGATATGGAGAAAAAAATACTTGGAGAGATGGAGAAAAAAATACTAAGAAAGAGAGAATTTCTAGCATTGGAGAGAGAGAGACTTTCCTCTGATCGCTGCCCCACGTCCTTGTCCACTTTGTTCCTCCGCCTGTGCTTCGTGGACTTCACAACCTGCCGGGGAATAGACTTATGAGTTGGGGTTTGGTGAGGTTGTGTGTGTCTATTGGGATTCATTATGTGTTGGAAGAGTTAGGGGCTGGAGTAGTGAGTGGGAGAGGCAGGGACACTTTTTTCACGAGTACCTGCGCAATGTCTGGAGTGTGGCAAGCCCTTGTGGGTATAACAGACCTGATAAGATTGTCCTGTGTATGTTACGGTATGATCTGATGAGGTTGTGGTGTTTAAGTTACGTTATTTGGGTTACTGGGGGGCGTGTGTGGCCAAAATACCCCAAAACACACTCAAAACACAAGACACCCACAAAGTTCACCCAAACCGCACTCAGAACATCCTTAACTACAACAAAACTCACCCAAACACACACAAACTACACTCAAAACAACCCAAAACACACACAAACTGCACTCAAAACAACCCGAAACACACTCAAAACATCCTTAAATATAACAATAATGACCCAGACACACTCAAGAGATTCAAAATACCCCTAAATATAACCAAACTCATCCAATCACACCTAACACACGTTTAAATAATTCAAAATACACTCAAAACATCCCCACAATACCCAAATATATCCACAAAATTCACCCGAACACACCCAAAACACGTCTTTAATCATTGAAAACACACTCAAAACACCCCACATCACCTCAATACCCAAAAGACTCACCCAAACACATCTAAATCACGCTAAAAACATCCAAAAAACACTCAAAACACCCTGATATGCCCACAAAACTCAGCCAATATAACCAAAACACGCTAAAAAAACATTCCAAAACACACACAAAACACCACATAACACCCTACAATACCCACAAAACTCACCCAAACACTCAAAATATCCAAAACACACTCAAAACACTCTGAGCTTCCTAACCATCCACAAAATTCACCCACACTCAAAACACTCAAATTCACCCAAAATACCACACAACTCATTGAAGCACAACACCACAGAACATCACAGAATACGCGTAAAACACACCAAAACGCACCCAATACACCCCACTCACACTCAAATACACCCAAAGGACCCCACACACACACACCAAAACTCACCCAAAACACTTACAGCACCCAAAACAAACTAACAGCACCTTAACATATTCCCAGACACACCCAAAACACACCAAAACACTCCACAATATACTTAAAACACTCCACAAGACTAAAAACACGTAAAATACACCTAAAAACATCCTAAGCGAAACTTAAAACACCCTAAATTCACCCCCCACCCAAAAAAAAAAAAAAAAAAAACAACAGCAAACATACATCCTAAACACACCTAAACACCCCCAAAACTCAAAACACCCAACACTCCTAGATACACCCAAAGCAGTTAAAACATCCAAAACACACGAAATATTAGAGAAAGGCAGGGCAAGAAGGGAAACTAAGCTAAACATTGGTATTTACCGGTTATGCTTCCTCCTCCTCCATTTCTCCTTACTTCTTCCTTCTCCTCCATTTCTATATTTTTTTTTCCTACTACTACTACAACCTACACACCTGAGTATGGAAACAGCTGGAAACACCTGAAAAACACTGGAAATTAAGGAAAATACTGACTAGGAGACACCGGAACCGAGCGGGTCCCGGCTTGATGACGTCACAGGCGAACTGCCACCGGCCCGCTGGCTTACGTACGTAACGTATTTCATTTTAAAATTGACCCTTAGAAAAAATGAAGCTAGGCTCGAATGCATTATATATTCTGACTTGACAATTACTTAAATTAATATTCACAATATCAAAACATCTCCAGCCTGAGTAGTTGTAAAAAAATATTAATATGAAATATGGAAAAGTGTTGGAACCTTTGACACTATTAAAACCATTGAAAAGTCCACCCACTTCACTTTACAACAATGAAAAAACACTTTAAAAAATCTGAACTATTTTTTAAAACAATGTAAAGTTAGTTACAAGCTGAAATTGAGAAATAAAGAATCTAAAAAATGGCAAAATCAACACTTTTAACGGGATTAAAAGCTATTTCAAATTCCACATACTTAGCTCAACAGGAACGCAAAACATTTTAAATGTCATAAACGATTTTTTAAAGCAGTAAAATCTTCACTAAAGGCTCAAATAAAAAAGCCAAGAATCGTCTTGGGTAAAAAAAACCGTACAAACCGCCCCTTATTTACGCAAAAAAACAACAATAAATCCAGCACATTTACTTACCTGAAGCATGAAACACACTTCATAAGCAACAAAATATTTTTAGAAACCACAAAATTGTACTATAGAAGCCAAATAAAGTAATTTAAAAAAATATAAAAAAATATTGGAACTTGCGAGCTGGAACATGCAGGAGTCCATCATGGCCGCCCTCGGCGGCGACCACAGTGGGGAAGCCGGCGGCCATATTTCGTTAATTATTCGTTCATGACACCAAAAGCAGGCAATGGCGGCTTTATCTGACCAGCGGATATTAAGGCTAGACATGTGGCTACATTTTGTGATATGTTTGGCTTACAATAAGTGAAAGACGAGGCAAATAATGGCTGAAATAACTGAAGCCCCGCCTCTACCCCAGCTGACAGCTTGTTTACATATTGATCAACATTCAATATTTGCCTAAATCTCCAACTGTTTCCAGACTCTGATGTAAACGAAACCTAAAAATAAATAAATAACCCCCAAAAATACCTAAACAACTAATAATAAGACCTAAATAAACGAGTACAACACTACAGGGAGGAGGAGGATGCTGTAGGTGAAGGCAGTGAGGCTGGCACTGCTGGCCTCACCTTACGTACTCGTGCCTCTCTGGTGCTGCCTGGCGGTGCTCGGTGCAGGGAGAAGCTGCCAGGAATACGGAAACACTGCTTAATAGAGCGTGTGGGGTAGGACTGACCAGTGCTGGCCAAAACACTGCAGGTGGCCAGCCAGCCAGCCGCCCGCTCTCCCTCCCCAGCGCCATCTGTCAATGCTCTTCAACCCATCCAGTCCACACACTCACACACACACACACACACAAGTTGACATGTTATCAAATGATAATTCAAATAATATAAATATCTTTCACTTCCTCACTTCCCTTTCCAAACGTCACACCAGCTACGTGATTATTAACGAAAATTTCACTCACTGCTGCACCGTTACCGCAGCAAACACGAACTAGCCCAGGATAGGCTCAACTAAATGCTCTCTCTCTCTCTCTCTCTCTCTCTCTCTCTCAGTAGTTGCACAGGTTTTCAAGGGTGGTTTTACAGTTCTAGTGACAGATTAACAACAATTCTACATTAGTAACAGAAGAAATACGCTTTTAAAAGGTTCTAGTCGAGCTGACAGGTTTTCAAGGGTGCTTTTTACGGTTCTAGTGACACAATAACAACATTTCTACATTAATAACAGGAGAAATAACCCTGAAAACCATGCTAATCATCTTTATGGCTTTCAGAAACAGTCGTGAGAGAGAGAGAGAGAGAGAGAGAGAGAGAGAGAGAGAGAGAGAGAGAGAGAGAGAGAGATTAGGGGTTGGTGTGGTGTGTGGGAGGGGAGGCAGACTTTCAGGGGTACCTGCGCAGTGTCTGGAGTGTGGCAAGCCCTTGTTGGCATGATATATATATATATTTTTTTTTATACAAGCCAAAGCAGTGGTACATGGGAGCCGGTACATAGCAGCTCTACAATGATATATATAAGCTAAAGCAGTGGTACATAGGAGCCGGTACATAACAGCTCTGCAATGGTACATATAAGCCAAAGCAGTGATGCATAGCAGACGGTACATGACAGCCGACGGTACATTGCAGGTAGCATTCCCCCGTCCTCACCCTCACTGCAGTGTGGGTGTGGGAATTATGGATAATGTTTTGAATTTCTCTCTCTCTCTCTCTCTCTCTCTCTCTCTCTCTCTCTCTCTCTCTCTCTCTCTCTCTCTCTCTCTCTCTCTCTCTCTCTCTCCTTTTCAGTAAATCTATGTTCCTTCTGATTTTTATGTTTGATTATTTGTTATTTATTTGTTCAGCATCAGATCAGTGTCCACCTTGTCCTTTATTACGAATGCTATCATCAATTTCCACAAAGAAAAAAAATAGAGAAAAAATGAAACAGTTAATAAATAAACAGATAAAAGAAAGCGAAAAAAAAATGAAAGTAAATTAAAATGAAATAAGAATAAACAAATAAACATAAAAAAAACTGAAGCAAACTAAACCAAAGAGGGGGAAAATACAAAATAACACAACATGACAATAATTATTCACTTTATTATCTATCTACGTAATTACTACAAGTGGTGCTGAGTCTGCTATGGGGATACAAAAATAAACATACATCTATACACTGTCCCGCCCTCGTGGCCCGCCCAACCCAAGGAAACATAAGGGAAAACTAACTTGGTATAACTGAAGGGAATAAGAAGGGTATAAGAAAAAAAACGAGGGAAAACTCTAGCCTGATACAAGAAAAACCAGGGAAAACTCTATCCTGGTATAAGGAAAACGAGGAAAAACTCTAACCGGTTACAAGAAAAAGCGAGGGAAAACTCTAACTTAGCATTAAAAACAAGAAAAAAAATAAATAAAAACTGGTGAACTATTTTGACAACAGAAAAATGTGAATAATAATCACTAAGTAAAGAAACACACACACACACACACACACACACACACACACACAGACACACACACACAGTATAGAGTTTCCATCACCTACTTTTTTTTTTAGTAGACTTATATCACATTCAAATTTCTTCAATACATCACAAATCGTACACTCATAATTACAGGTCATACAATTATTTTCTGTCCTCCCCTCCACTGTTCTTCAATCTGTGAGCCTCCAGCCCTCTGCTCCCTTCGGAATCCCCTGTTCATTGAGTCTTGGAAGGAGATTGGAAGTAAATAAGAGGACTAGAGGTTGCAGGAATGGAGTTTCTAGAAAGTTAGGCTAGTTTATGGATGGGAATGACAGGTGATGATAGGATGATAGGCATAGGTCTTTTATACAGGGACTGGGACGTGTAGGCCTGATGGCTTCCTGCAACAGCCCGTATGTACTTGTGTTACTATAATTAAGTGAAGAAGAAGGAAAAAAAAAAGTGTAGAGGGAAATATGGACAATTTTTACATAGTTATTCTTAGGGGAAAGTATCTGAATGCCTAGAGTGGTTTGAACATGATGTCATTTACGTATATACAACAGACTCCCTTTGCTTAGGGCTTCTGGTGTTACAAGGCTGCTGGCTGTGCTGTGTCGCCTGCTGAGGGTGTGAACTGTTGGTCTGTGAGGAAAAACATGTTACAAAGAAGTGTATTTGTCATGATGTTCTTAACAGGAAATAAATAAAATTGAGAGATGCACATGAAGTTAATCAGTTTACAGGTACAGTGCAACGTTTGTTACGAACAAATCGGTTCACAAAAAGATAGATAAGTACCTACCCTATCTCCTCCCCCCTCCCCCCTACCCTTCTCTCTCTCTCTCTCTCTCTCTCTCTCTCTCTCTCTCTCTCTCTCTCTCTCTCTCTCTCTCTCTCTCTCTCTCACATTGTACTCCTCAAAATGTACTTTAGCGTTACTAATAGCAGAGTTGACCACACAACTCCACGAGTGCCCGAATATGTACAACTCTACAATAAATAATGACTTAGCTAATATGTCTCAAAGCTGAAAATAAACAAACGTATTTACAACAACTCTTCGATAAATAAATGTCTCGATTGCTACAATTTCTCAAACGTATTTACAACAACTCTACAATAAATAAATGACTGTGGATAGCTAACATTTCTCAAAGCTGAAAATGCACAGGGAGAGACTTGCGCCTGTCCCTCCTCCAAGACTGTCCCGGAGGAGGCGACACCACAATCCATCCCGGCGTCTGCGTGGTGCCGTAGTACATACCCGCAACAAGAGTCACGGAACTGGACTCTGTTTTTACATCGTACATTTTAACACTATTACCGTACATTGAGGCTGGAGAGGATCGATTACCTTGCATACCAACACCACTACCGTACAATGAAGTCTGGGGGGGTACAAAAGCTTTATTTCCTGGTGTGGTAAGCGAGGTGGGAGAGAAAGAGACAGCTGGGTGGGCAGGGAAGATGGCGCCTTCATATTTCACCATTTCTAAAGCATTTTTCGAGTCCTGGTTCGGTGGTAGAGGCTCAGAGGGGACTATTAGAGGTCTGAATCCTCCCTCAATAACTGGTAAAGAAGGTAATGTTGGTTTTTCTAATACAGTTTGATTTTCCGGTACAACTATTGGTCCATCAGGCTGTGTGGGGTAGCTGTGGGTCCCTGTAGGCTGTGGATTAGGCTGCGAAGGTTGTCTGTCTGGCTGTGTGTTTGTGTTTGGCTGTGTGTGAGGCTGGTGTTGTGCTTTGGTGTGTGATGGGTAAGTGTGTGGCTGTTCGGACTGTGTTACGTGCTGTGTGTGTTGTATATTAGACTGTTGCTGTGGTTTGCCTTGGTTAGAATACATATCAGGCTGTGCAGGGTTTGAATTGACTTTTTCAGGCTGTGTGTAGGTCTTTGTTGTCTGTATAGCAGTCTCCGTCACTTCCTTATCCTCGTCATCCGGTGTGTGTAGAAAGAAAGAGGCCAGTTTATCCGGATCCTCGTCTCCAATAGCATTCAGATCGACGTGCGTGTTATCCGAAGTCCGGAGGAGTTCGAACAAGTCACTCCCGGGGCTCGAAGCTTTACCCAGTGTCTCGTTTTTTATTTCTGTCACATTTACCCCGTTTTCTGTTATCCTGACGGTCTGCAGTTGTTCCTTCGCTGTTGGTCTGTTGGTGTTTGGGTCTTCTTGTTCTTCAATAGTAGTAGTAGTAGTAGTAGTAGTAGTAGTAGTAGTAGTAGACGTGGAATTTGGTTCAGTTACATCACTTTCTAGTTCGAATGGTTCACTTAAGGGTTCAAAAGCTTCACTCACCGGTTCAATTGCTTCACTCACCGGTTCCGAGGCTTGAGTCGTCGTGGTAAGGCGAAGAAGGGCAACTGTGGCGAAAAACTCCACCTCCGTATCAACTTCCTCCGTGGGCTTGGGTGGGAGGCTGGTGGAGGGTTGTGGAAGAGGGGAGGGTGGAGGAGAGGGAGGAGGAGTGGTGGAAGAGGCTTGTGGGCGTGTTAGGCGTGACCGAGGGCGCTGTAGCAGTTCTCCACTTTGTCCTTTAGCTGTAAAGATGGGCGTGGGGTGAGTGGGCGTGGTGGAGGGAGAGGAAGAGGAAGAAGAGGAGGAGGAAGAGGTAGTTTTAAGAGAAGAATGAGGAATAGGAGTGGTTAGCTTGAAAGGGAAGGAAAAGGAAGAAAAACCATAATTATTATTATTATTATTATTATTATTATTATTATTATTATTATTATTATTATTCAGGGGGCGGTCTCCCCTCCCAGAGCCGCCCCCCCTACCCAGCCTGAAGGGGGAGAGTCGTGGCGTCAGGGTCGTAGGGGAGGGGAGGAGGGGGTCGTCATTGGGACTTACTGGGGAGATGTCGTAGTAAGGGGGTAGTTCAGGGAGGGGGGAGGAGGGGTTTAGAATCTCAGGGTCCGCATCTTCTAGCGAGGGGAGGGGTGGGGGGAGGGGGGTGTGGTGGTGGTGGTCGTCCAGGTCGTAGGAAGGGGAAGAGAGGTCAGGACAGTCATAGGGGTCAAGGCAATGATCGTGGTGGTGATGGTGGTGGTGATGGAGGTGATAGTGGTGGTGGTGGTAGTGCGGGTAGTCTGAGTCGTAGTCGTCATCGTCCTTGGTCGTGCTGGAGATGGTCGTGACTTTGAGGTAGTCGTGGTGAAGGTGGTGGTGGTGGTGGTGGTAGTAGTCGTCCAGGGTCGTTTCCTTAGGGTGGTCGTAGTGGTCGTTCTCGTACTTGTAGTAGTGGTGGAGGAGATGGTGGTAGTGGTCGTTGTATCCCTCGTACTCCTTGGCGTATACGTGGTGGTCGTACTGGGGGGGGTCGTACACGTGGTGGTCGTACTTATGGTGGTCGTACAGGTGATCTTTCTTGTGGTCGTATGCATGCTCGTCCTTGTGGTCGTACTTGGGAGGGTCATACACGTAGCCATCTTTGTGGTCGTACTTGTGGTCGTACTTGGGAGGGTCATACACGTAGCCATCTTTGTGGTCGTCCTTGTGGTGGTCGTGTACAAGGTCATCTTTGTGGTCGTACGCGTGGTCGTCCTTGGGGAGGTCGTACTCATGGTGGTCATCCTTGTAGTCGTCCTTGGGGTGCTCGTACTCGTGGTGGTCGTCCTTGTAGTCGTCCTTGGGGTGCTCGTACTCGTGGTGGTCATCCTTGTAGTCGTCCTTGGGGTGCTCGTACTCGTGGTGGTCATCCTTGTAGTCGTCCTTGGGGTGCTCGTACTCGTGGTGGTCATCCTTGTAGTCGTCTTTGTGATGGTCGTAGACAAGCTCATCTTTGTGGTCATACCCGTGGCCGTGGTCGTACCCCTTCAAGTAGTCTCCGTCGTACCTGTGGTGGTGGCGGACGTAGGTCGTGGCCTTGGGCGGAACGTGGTCGTGACTTTCATATTTGGCCTTGACGAAGCCATAGTGCGGGGGGTCGTCGTAGAGTCGTTCCCTGTCAACTTTGAGGTCTTCTAGATGATCCACTGAAGCTTCGAACGACCTGGCGCCCTTGCGGTACTCCTTTTTGACCCTCACGATCGGCTCCTTGTAGGCTAGTGGAACGTGGGAGGCCGGGTGGAGCGGGTGGAGGTCTGCAAGTGGCCCTGGATGCCCCAATACTCTATCGTGGACATCTAGGTGGTAGCCATAACTAGGTGGATGGTGGGTGTCTGCGTGCTTCACATCAACGTGGTGGTAAGATGTGACTGGGGGGTGGTAGGGTGGAAGAGGTGGATATGGGTGTGGGTGAGGGTGCTTGGGTAGTGGTAGCGGTGGTGGGAGTGGAGGCGGGTGGTGGAAGTTGCCGACAAACACGTCCTCTTGGTAGAAATGTGGTTTGTGGTAGCTTGGTTCATGTGGATCGGACGCGTGGTAGTATTTTGTGTCCACCTCTATGCTGTGTTTGTATTTAGGTGGAGGTGGAGGTGGTGGTGGTGGTGGTGGATGGTAAGGCGCTACTGGATGGTAAACAGGAGGTGGAGGAGGAGGAGGGGAAGGTGGGTGATACTTTGGAGGAGGAGGAGGTGGAGGAGGTGGAGGAAGAGTAGGTTTCGGATGATATTTTGGTGGAGGAGGAGGTGGAGGTGGTGGAGGTGGGGGGTAGTGGAGGAAGGGGTCCCCATCATTGTTAGTTTGGACAATGGTGACGTAAATAGGAGCCGAGATGGACTCCTCCACGTGCAGGTCCCCCTCCTCCACGTCCTCCACTCCGCTCCCGCCGTACGTCACCACCCCCTTGCCCCCCACTCCGCCCCCCACCTCCCCATCCACCGCCGCTGTCACGTGATCTGAAAAAAAAGATTATTATTATTTTCCATTATGAGTTTAGTAGAGAGAGAGAGAGAGAGAGAGAGAGAGAGAGAGAGAGAGAGAGAGAGAGAGAGAGAGAGAGTGGTTAAATTGTTCTATTATCAATTACTTTCCTTGTCTACCTCCTCCTCCTCCTCCTCCTCCTCCTCTTGACGCAATGCAAAGTCACATTATGTACGAAATATTTCCAACATTTATATTCAACACA